>NC_140466.1:37176502-37306502 GCF_051167445.1 Perissodus microlepis
GAAACTGAGACTGTATTTATCTGTTAGCTTCTATGCTAAAGTGCTAGCTAAACCTCTACTAGCCGTCTGCATTGGGTTAGCTTCTCCTACTCTGTGCTCACATGTAGCACATTCACTGTTTTCTAACAATTTATTACTTTAATTTTTCCCTTTTCTGTAATATTGACTTTATAGCGGCACATTTAAATACTAAATAAAATAAAAAAAACCCTCAAGCACTTTTCCAATCTGCTGCTTCAAAGATTCTACGTATAGAATCATCCTCATTGGACAACCACATTGGGTTATGGTTACATGCTTACGATTTGGTAATTTGCATGAACTGACACAAACTTCATTTAAATGAATTGAAAGTGAATGAATCCTGGTAAACTCACCGACTGACCTATCCTTCCCTGTTTCCCTAACTTGCATCTCCTTAAAACTCCAAATGTTAGTCCACTCCCACCCTCACCTCCACTTAGGAAAAAAAAAAAGAAACGCTACAACTTTCCTTAGCCTCACCCACTCCCAAACCCTGTTCAGTTTTCCTAACCTCTTTGGTGACTCTCTGGTCTTTTCAAAACAGGGCTCCTACACAAGTCTCAGTTATCACAAAAAAGAAGAAACATGGCTATTCAACAAGGCATGATTATTGTGACATTGCTCTATAAGCTTATGGTTAGTCCTCACAGGAACTGATGTGACAACACGAATTACAGCTACTACTAGGTCAAATGGGTTTCTAGAAAAGGGGTTTTTTTTCCAGCCAGATTTTCCCATAATATCTGTGCTATTCAAAAATACCCTTAAGAGTACTTTTTTTTTCTTAAAAGGCGTTCCAGTCCTGTGTAGGAGCCCTGACTGAAAATGGTATTAAGCTAAAATGGCGCTCTTTCCATCAGAACAAAAGATCAACAAGGCTGTTAGGAGCAAATTGTTGATTCAAGGAATGGGATCATAACCCCCCCCCCTTCCTTCCCCCCCCTCTCTCTAGGTGGAGGAAGCTCCGTGGCTCTGCATGTTGGCCATACTGCCAACCATGCCAGCCGCGCCAGCCATACCTGAGTGCCCTCCCATAGCTGGAGGGCTGTGCTTGGTAGGTGAGGTCATGTCGGCTCCACGCCCCTGGCCTTGACCTGGGGTCTGCGGGGCGTGGTGGGCGTGCTGCAGGGCATGGCGCTCCAGCAAGGTACGGTGAGTAAAGGCCCGGTGGCACACGTTGCACTGGAAGGTGCGCTCGGCACGGTGGGTGCGCATGTGCACATTTAGCGAGCTTTTCTGGGTGAAACGCTTGCCGCACATGGTGCACTGGAAGGCCCTGACACCAGTGTGCACCACCATGTGTTTGAGGAGGTAGTCCCGCAGGGAGAAGGAGCGCCAGCAGATGGAGCACTGATGAGGTTTCTGACCTGTGGAGCCAGGCATGTGCAGAAGCACGCTTATAAAACCATCCCCAAGAACAGTCTTGCCAATACAAGTGAATCATTTTCTGTTTGCCTTTTGTTCATATAAAAATACTTATTTTACAGTTCTTTTAATACGATACAAAGAATTCTTGGATAGCAACATGTCTATTCATTCGAGAGATTATCCTGAAATACAAGTCTCTACCTTTATGCTGACCTCAATGGCAGGTGATAATGAGGTGAATACTGGAATACTGCATACGTAACTATGCAATTAATCTTTGTCCTCCTCACACTTGTGTAACATACATGCAGCTGATCAATTACTGTGACGTGAACGTACCGGAGTGGATGAACATATGCTTGCTGTAGTTCTTCCTGGAACGTAAAGATTTGCCACAGTGCGTGCAGTCGAACGAGGTCTCAGATCCCTGGGAGGAAGGTGAGGGCCCTGCGGAGCAGGAAGAGGTGGAGGGTGGCGGAGCTGGGGTCATTGGTGCTGGGGGTGGAGCCTGCTGACTGGGCTCTGTCCCCGCCATGGTGTCAATCCCACCCATGGGCCCGCCCACATAGAACGGAGCTGGCTGCGACTGGCTCACTGGGTACTGGAACAGAAGCTGTGAAGGAACATGATACAGACCATTTGCTCTGGATGAACATTTCCGAACACAATCGATAATATTTAGAACTAATCAACTACATATACCCCTAATAAAAACAATAGCTGGTTCATTTCAATAATGACCACCATCCTACCAAGTGCGGCAGGACAAAAGCAGATCTAAACAAAATAACAGCAGATTTTACACATGTGCTTCTCTCTGGACACCGTGCACTAGAGAGGAATAGTCAGCAGAAAACATCTGACAACTCAGGTGGAGCACAGGATCTGACTACTATCTAACCCACAAAAAGGTTAGATAGTGTGAATGCGCATTTTTTTCTTATCTGTTTATTTTCCCTTTTTAAAACCTCTGTAAGTCACGTTTGCATGACTCATTTGAAACTACTCCTCCCCAGATACTGCACCTTGGAAGCTCCACTCCTATACACATATGCAATAAATCCATCTTCAAAAATATCCGTGTCCACGCCTTCCAGCCACAAAACACACCATGCCTCCTTAGAAAACACACCGTCATTTTTTAAATGCCTAAAGAGAGCGTTGTGCTAGCACAGACCATCAGTAAATATGGTACAAATCGTTTGACAGGTGTGCGTTTCCATTTGCCAATTTAAGGAGCTGACATGTGACTGAACCCATCATCATCAGAATTTTGAGAAGGCCTGATTTGAGCATATATATGTAGAAATGGTATGTTACAGTCTGGTATGTTATGCTGTTTCATTTTCCTTTTTACTTTGTTTGTTGCATCCTTGAAAAAAATAATTAAAAAAATCATTGTCTATGCAGGCCATTTCTGCATTTTCATTTTCAAAGTCAGCACACCTGTCAATCAAAGTGTGTAGGCTGAAGCTTGAAAAAGATATACAGCCCACCACACTAAATTGAAGCTTTTATTTGTGTTTCTGTTGTTCTGTGTTGGTTGAGTATGTGTGTGTGTTTTTTCTTAGTGCTGCATTGCGTTAAAATCTACTCTCCGTCAATCATCTCACTTCCTGCCTCAATGCAAACATTAGTGCTTCACATTTAAGGCGCTTCAATTTTCACAATTCAATTATTTTGTAACTTTTGCAATTACAATAATGTATTTATATATGAAATGTGGAGGAGCAATTATTATTTTCATTAACAATTAAGTCGCTCATTATTTCCTCATTTAACTGCATAATTGTTTACTCAGAAAACGGTGAATAGATTCATTCTAGGTTTGCACTCATTTTGTTTTTAGTTCTAACATACACAAAAAAGGTGTTTCATTAGAATCAAGAATAAAAACATTTATACATTTTTTCTGAATACATGCACATTCCAGTGAAAATGAAAGGTGCACTCAGGGCTTCATTCGTGATGTTAGTAAGGTAAGGCTTAACAACTTGCACATATAAAACATGTTCCCCACTAGAGAATATAACACACTTTTTAAAAATGCTGTAAATAAAACAATTAGTGCATGTCCAGCCAATTTTAAGCAGAAACTCTGACCACAACCAGCTCTTGACCAGGTTATGAGTTGAGCATAAGTTGCCAGGTAAAAAAAAGCCACTTTGGTGATACAGAAAGCTCTGACTTTGAGCTCGACAGAGCTCACTAATCCATTAATCTTACTTCCTAGTACACCCCTCGTGAATTTGACTGAAGCACTGACCTGGTTGTTGATGGCCTGGGTGGTTGGAGGTGGAGTCAGTGGTTTATTGACCCTTCCTCTGGGGTTAAAAGCCATGGCTTGAGGGGGCTCACTCTGGGGCCAAAAACTCTCTGAAAACACGCCCTGCTCATCATAGAAATCCTGAAACACAAAAACAAACATAGATTTAAAAAAAAAAAAAAAACTAAAACAAACAAAAGAACAAGCTAAAAAAAAAGACTATTTAACATGAGAAATTTTGCTTGTTTTGCCATCAGTTCAAGGGTCGGATGGTTCACATCTCTGCAGCTCTGCAGACAGCACATATCATCAAAGGAATGTAAAAGCAAACCTAAAATTAGACTTTTGGTCATCTATACGGGCATATAGTTCAAGTAAAAGACATTCCTTTATGCCATTGCTTTGAAGGAAACAAGATTATCTTTTTCATGTAACACACATTACGCAACTAAAAGACTTTCTGTGTAGGCAAACTACATCCCTCATTACCTAAATATACAGCCAGTTTTCTTTTTATTGTTTATAAGTCTACCATGTTACAGCTGCAGGCGAGCAGATGCTGACAAGATATCGTACATTACAGTCCAACCAGTCATAGAATGACTGTCAGCAGCAGTTTCACTGGAAGTAGTTAGACCTGGCTGGGAAGATGATCCACCTCAATGTAAAGAAGCACGAAATGCAAACATGAGTCATACCAACAGTAACTTTCTGTTTGTCTGAGAGGCTGATCGAGTTTCACATGCTACTTAGGTCGACTGGTATCTTCTTATCTGTGGTGATACACGTTGTGTGATGATGCAATAGTGTCATGCATTACAGTTTCCAGTAACTAGTGCCAAATGTTTAAACCAATAATGTCAATGCTGGGACTTCAATGATTTGCACTTGCAGCCCATAATTTCATTGTACATGTGACTGCTATTCTAGTCTGTTTGTCCCGGCCATGATTTTCTTAAAGTGGAAAATATCCAAACTTTTGTTACTAAATCTGAGTAATAATAATAGAAATAACATAGTGGAATATATGTTTTGCTTTTACGAGAGTCAGACATGTGTATGGATTTGGGGGTGGACTGAACAGAAGAGCATGCAGAGCTGTTAACAACCTGGGTGCATCCTGTAAAGGTACCATAGCACACACAGTGAGGGTAACACGGTAGACAGAGAAGTCAAACATTAACACTACTTCTAGTAAAAGGAAGTGAAGAACTGTACTAGCACTAGTACTGCTAACCTACTTAAAACAGATAGTCTTACACATACTGGAAGTTCTTCAAGAAACTCCACTGCACAGGCTTTATTTACGTCCTTGCAGAGAACAGGCCCATCTGCAGATTTTTGTCACAGAATTTGAGATATCGGACCAAGATGACCTTTGAATATATTGGATATATAGTTGATTTTTCTTAAAAGTGTGGGATCAGACATCATTTACAACTGATGACTAGCAATAACACCTCCAGGTGGCGTGTGGCCAACTGAAGCATTTTTGCACGCATTCTAGGGCTGTGGCCAAATATTCTACTATTCAGATATTTGTTCATTGGGTATGCATGTATATCTCAGCTTGCTAACAACATCTATTGCACTCACTGCAGTTATCGTCATGCTTTGGTTCCCGTTATTGTTGCAGAAATTTAACCACTTTCCATACTCATATTTTTATCCTCCTGCTTTGCAACAACATCTTGCTCGAATGGAACAGGAACAGCTCTCTCGCTCTGCTCTGTTCACTGGGTGAGCGAGCAGGGAGCGTTCAGAGTGGCAGGGAGCAGCGGTGCACTGTGCAAGAGGAAAAAAGTAGGAGAGCTTCTCCAGATTCAAACTTTCTCTCTGAGCGCTCATCGTACATGTAAACATGGCTACAATCACAGCAGAGCAATTGCCTTTTAACCGTCATAGACATGAGGAGGACAAATAAGAAAAATAATGTCTGCAGGGATGAAAGCAAGAGCCCGTTTCACACATTGCTCAAAGACAAGATTATATTATTCAAGCAATGTTGGGTTAAGTGACGATCACATGCTGTGACTTTGACTAAACTGAGTAGATGATTTTATCTCCAAACGTGACAATCTGCAGCAAAACTGACAAGCAGGGCTGAATCTTTCTGACTGTGTGGCAGATGTTCCTTGTGTAGACTGCAGGGTACAGCAGGCTGCGGCATAAATCTGCTCCACCACGTTTTCCCATCTACTTATTTCAGGACTTCTGGCACAAATGCTGAGTTCAAATGTGCTACAATAAGGCCTTTCTAAGGCAAAACGGAAGATAATGTACCTAAATATTTCTCTAAAAAAATCAAAGACCATCACTTCACAACTGCAATATGTGTAATACTCTGAATGCCATGCTTCTCCTTGCATAGTAGATAAATTATTGAAACATTCAGCGCAGGTGAGCTGGGTTTTTTTTTTCTTCATTTTAGTGTTTTTTATTCACTTCTGAGTTAACATACCTGTCCAAAGCTTGCCATGGATTCCTGGGAGCCCTCCTGCTCTTGATCTCGTCTCCCATCCTCCAAGGCATAGACAGTCCCATCTGCATCCTGTACACTTTCATCCTTCACCACTACTCCCTCTCCTCCCAGCACCTAGGGAGAAAAAAAAGACAGGTCCATTTCAATTTCAAGTAGTAAAGAAATACCTTTAGATCAGTAGTTGGAGCTAAAAAGCAACAAAAAGTCTATAAGAGCAACCAATGCCCCAGCTACAGCCCCTTCAAGCAGGTTCTGATAAGTTGAATAACCTACAGTCAATATGCAGAAGTCCATAGATTATCAACAAGGCAATTACTGCTGAAGTTTAGGCGAGAGATCCAACTGTGAAAAGTGCAGAAACATCTCAGCGATATACGCCAATGCAGTGTGAGAAGAGGGAAAAGCATAAAAAGAAAGAAAACGAAAACGTTGCAGCTCTGCATGCCTGAAAACTGTAACCATAGCAACCATTCCCCTTATCCCCCTACCTGGAGTCTTAGCGGCTGCCTCTGCTTGCGGCTGTGGCTCGCCCCCCTGTCTCTATCTCCATCTCTTCCCCTGTCTCTCCCATCCAAGTCCTCCTCTTCGCTGTATCGGTCTATCCCCACAAGGTCATCAGAGAGGTCTGTTGTGTTGCCGCGGAGGCTGTCCCTGCCAATGCTGTCCACACTGGCCACGCCGGAGCTGCAGCCCGCTGAGAGGTTCCCTGTGCTACTTGTGCTGGCTCCATTGGCTGTCTGTGCCAACAGGTCTCGGAGCTTGTACCTTACGTCCTGAGTACAGCTTGAGCTCTGCTTCATGAGGACTGCACCTCCCCCGGTGCCCATCGCGTCACCACCACACATGGCACCGGGGCCCATGTCTCCAAGTGCCATCAGGCTTACAGTGTTAGCTTGATCCATTGGGCCTGGGCCGCTCTCACTGACGCTAACATTGGCACCCCCTAACCCACCGGCCATGTTACCACCTCCACATTCAGCCATGAAATTAGAGAAGTTGGCGTAACCCCCACCCCCACTAACAGAACAGCTTCCACTGCTGCCACTCTCTCTCCCTTTCCCCCCGCCACGCTCCTCTTGTTTAGGGAGGACCCCTCCAAGCATTCCTCCTCCAGCAGCAGCAGCTGCGGCGGCCGCTGCTGCTGCACTTGCTGCCCCTGCCGCTGCCTTCCTCTGAGAGATGATCTGAGTGCACTCATCAATGACCGTCTTAATTTGCAGGATGCTGGCAGCAGTGAGGATGCACAGGGCCTGTGACTGCAGCACCACCAGCGAGCCACTGTACATGAAGTCTACAAGCTGCTTCACGGTTTCAGCGGGCACCAGCGGCGGAACAGAGATTTCAGAATGACCGAGCAGCAACTTGTCCTGGAAGAAGGGGCTACCGGCTGCCAGAACGCAGGCGTGGGCACGCAGGGAGGCATCATGTATTCGCACGGTCACATCGCAGAAGAGGCCCTCACGCCGTTGTGTGCGAAGGGCTTCCAGCACTGATTGGCTGGAGTTGTGGAGGTGGATGTAGTGCACGGTTTCTGTGCCGGACACCATGGCAGGAGGAGGCGAGTCACTGGGAACCGGATGGGAGTGGGGGTGGGGGAGGGGGGGTAGGTGTCTGGGGTTTTGCGTCAGCTTGAGGGATAAGGAGGACAGGGAGGGAAATGGATACAGTGCATGGGCCACGGTGGGGCCGTGTCCTCTCAAACAGTCATGAGTCTGATGAATGTTTACAAACTGCTTCTCTGATATGCCTAAAGGTATGAGGAGCTGCCTTCGATGTCCTGAGTGTGGGCAATGTCAAGTGGCTGTTTCCACCAGAACGTTAACCTCTGTTAAAACCTGCTGAAATAAACCATAACAAAAACAATTATACACTAAGCACTTATAAAGTTTTCAGTAGTGCAAAAACACTACTGTGTTTATATATACATATATACATAATATATGTATGTCAAAAATGTTAATTTATTCAATTGCAACTCAAATATAAAAAACACAGAACTTGTCTTTACATTAGATTAATCAAAATTAACATTCTTTGTTTGGGGGTTGAACAAAGAGGAAATCTGAAATGTTTTTCTAAATGTCGTTGAATGGAATGCCCATTTTTCTTATTTTCTAAAAACTTTGCAGATATTAATAAGAATTTCATGATTTAAAATAAATCATTCACAAATTATACTAATAATCCTCAACTCTAGCCCTTAATTATATTGTTCTCAGTGACTCGTTTCGTGTTGGAACTAGTTCATCCAGCCGTAACGAAAGGTGGCTGAGTAACAATTGAGCAGCTAATAATCCATCATCAAATTAGTCGCGTGCATCATCTGGCACACCTGTTTTGGTCAACCGACAGCACGTGCCGTGCTCGAGTCCAATGGTTCCCCGGGTCAGTATATGTGGCTATCTTGCACAGTAGGTGGCCGGTAATGCAACATCAGAGTTGATTACACCGTTGATTGAGCTAAACAGGCGCAGGAATAGCGAGGCAAAATGGGTGGATAATTAATAGTACTTGTTACCTAAATGTGTAACTAATAGCTCGATTAAATTGATGACTGACCAGCTAACGTTTCCTCCAGCTACAAGCGAGCAGGTTAACAGCGGCGAGCTAACGTTAACTACCGTTAGCTGTTGATATTAGCCGCTCGAGTCCCACACGGAAATCTGCACAATTTTATACATGCAAAAAAAAGCTTCGACGCCAAATAAAACACAAAAGTGGAGCACTGAATATAACAGCAGCTGGCAACGTTTCTAGCATAACATATAAGCAGCAATCAAATCTCGCCCCCACGCTCAAATAGAATGCTAACCTGGCTAGTTTACTAGCTTGCGTTAGCTAGCGAAAAATTAGTAAAGTTAGCATGTCAGCAGCTAACGGGCTACCACCCTTTTCTGCACAAAGCTTCTTAAGGCTATACCTACGTGTTTTACTGTGACACTGTCATTGCATGCTATTTAATCGCGACTACTTACAATGAAAAATACAGTGACAGTTCGGTTCTTGGTAGTTTCAGGCAGATGGATGCAGCAGGAAGCCCTCAAATAACGCACCCAACCTGATGAGAGCTGGTAACAAACACACATGCACGCAATTGCGCACACACACGCATACACACACATAAAGAAAGCACAGAAAGGGATGTGGAGTTTCTCTTGTATAACGCAAGCTACACGAGCGGCAACTGCTAATGTACATGCACCACTTCTATGGTATTAATTATAGGCTTGTGCATCTAAAAATGTAGGACAAATACCTGCAGACAAAGTCCAGATACAAGAGGGTCTTCAACATACCTGTACACGCCTAAATAGCTTCGAGGAAATGCAAACACTCAATTGTTTAAACTCTTTAATTTTTTCCAAGCTTGTCATATGGCAAAAGAGGAAACTAATGCAAAAATATTAAATGAATTATATTCGGCAAGCACAACAATAGCAACAATATAATACAGACAAATATACAAATCACAGGAGCATAGATTTTCAAGTTAACTTTTATAGTAAGTTGTTTAAATATTGTGATTTCTTACGGTTTCTATGAGCATGTATCTGAAGGCATTTGTACAACAAGAATTCCACTTACCTGACTTAATCCCAGTAAGAAAGGCAACATGCTTGTTGAAGTTGGTGGGGCAAGATTCTTAGATCAGCCTTAATGCAGTGCTGCATGCTCAAGAATGTTCGTCATGCAGTAAATGCTTGCATGAAATGGGAGAAAAAAAGGTCAGTATCTGAACCTTTCTCTGGGTTTAAAAGCCATGTGGGTACCAGGTTCCAGTTGAAAAGTCCTAACCCTTCCCAATCACATTACATTGGCCTTGATGACAATGAGGTCAAGGAAAGGTGTAAAGGAGAGTTTATATAAAACAGAACAGCCAGTGGGACAATAGTTCAGCCCCCACCACCACCTAATCATGAGTGGCAAACTTGAATACAAAATGATGATATAATGTAATAAATATGTGCTATATATTAGACATATCCAAAAATTGTGGTGTGAAAAAAAAAATTCACAAATACTCATAGGTTGTGAGACACCTTAAAAATGCTATAGATGACAGATAAAAGGTCAGCGATAGATTGTCTCCATGTAGCGCATTATTTTGAACTTGTCTGTACCCTTCCTGATTTTTTGCCCATGATATCTATAAACCATCACAAGTTATCTGATGTAAAGGAAGTCTTTGTGCCTTTTTAAAATAAACAAACCATGATTCTGAAAGGCAAACTATAGAATTTCATGAGAAAGTGGTGGTATTATTAAATATCTAGAATAGAATAGAATAGAATTCAACTTCATTGTCATTGCACATGTCACAAGTACAAGGCAACGAAATGCACTTTGCATCCATCCAGAAGTGCTTTAGCCATGATATAGATATATTACAAATATATATTAGCAATAATATAGATATGTGAGTATATTACAGAAATGGGTCTATTATGGTATGTTATAATGTACACGGTATGAAGTATGTTATGAATTTGCTATTACTATAAGTATGTACAGGCTGTAGTTTGTACAAGCTATGAACAGGATATAAATATGAAAAACTATACAGAAATATGAGATATACAGTTATACAGAAATGTGAATTATGCAGGTAATAAACAGTTGTAGATTTAAAATTTATCGTATTGTACAGAATGATTATTTACACAGAATTATACAGTAGTGCAGTTAAGATAAGTGAGATATGTGGATAATTTCTACAGAGGCTGCCTTCCGGTCCGAGGCAGAGCAGTTCCCGTACCAGACTGTTATACAGTTGGTCAGGATGCTCTCGATGGTGCAGCGATAGAAGTTCACCAGGATGTCTGAGGACAGGTGGTTCTTCCTCAGAGTCCTCAAGAAGAAGAGGCGCTGGTGAGCCTTCTTGACCAGCTTGGAGCAGTTGGTCGTCCAGATGAGATCCTCGGAGATGTGAACTCCCAGGAACTTGAAGCTGCTCACACGCTCCACAGCCGTCCCCTTAATGTAGATGGGTGGATGTGGGTCAGCATTCCTCCTGTAGTCCACGATGAGCTCCTTGGTCTTCTCAGTGTTAAGCAGCAGGTTGTTTGTGTCGCACCACTCAGCCAGACGATCCACCTCCTCCCTGTAGGCGGCCTCATCTGATGAGGCCAATCACCGTGGTGTCATCTGCAAACTTAATGATGGTGTTAGAACCATCAGCAGGTCTGCAGTTGTGGGTGAAGAGGGAGTAGAGGAAAGGTCTCATCACACAGCCTTGTGGTACACCAGTGTTCATTGTGATTGTAGATGAGCAGCGGTTATCCAGCCGGACATGTTGGGGGCGGTTGGTCAGGAAGTCCAGTAACCATTTGCACATGAGGGAACTGATGCCCAGGTCTGTCAGTTTCCTGATGAGTTGTGAGGGGAGGATTGTATTGAATGCTGAACTGAAGTCTATAAACAGCATTCTGGCGTAGGTGTTGTTGTTGTCCAAGTGTGAGAGCACAGAGTGCAGTGCGATGGAGACTGCATCCTCTGTGCTCCTTAATGCACTTTTTATGTGTCAGCTTGTTACCAACTTCACCATCTGCATTTCAAGTTCTGCCCTGCTTGACAGCTAAAGAATGAGACACAGGTTTTACTCCACAACAAAATATAATTTAATGAATTTGCTTTTTACTGTGTCGATCACAAATCTATAATGATGTTAAAAAAAAAAAATAGAGCAAAAGAAAGAAAATGATCCGGTAACCTCCTTTGTGTTGATGTAAGGCATGCAGTTTCCATAGAGCTTTGGACATTGAAGCTACAGGTCATACAGTAAGACACACTGACACTCAGCTACAAATACACACAAAAGCGCTCATTATGTCCACTCTTCTTGGGGCCCAATAAACATTTATTGTTTGCACATACAATGAGTAGAAGTGGTATAAATCACAACACCAAAAGTTTAATAGTTTACGAATAGCAATAGGATGGGCTAACACTTCTCTGGGGCTTTTTCTACCATGTCCGCTCTTGAGGAATAATGGTATGGTGATGCAGGAATATTTGAATATGTGAATTACACTGACAGTTACACAGAAAGGGGTTAGTAGCCAAACACGTTGTATGAGCATGTAGCACACAAAATGAGGGAGATTTGAACAGCCGTGACTCTTGCATTCAAACCTTTGTGATGAGCCCTTTTGGAACTGGTTTTTCTCAACCAAAGGAGCCTGTAAAAACAATTGGCTTCATTCAGCTTCAAGAAGGTCCTTCATATGGGAAGTTACATTGACGTGTTGCTGCTGTAACTTTCATATAAAAAGTGCAGACATTTACTTGTGTCTATGGTGCAAAAATCTTGATGACCTCTGGGATTCAAATTGGCCCGAGCTATATAAATACAATTATATATCTGGCTTCATATAAAAATAAAACTAGTAGTACACAAATATTGCACACCTAAGGAGTTTAGATTTGTCAGGTTATTGACAAGCTATTGAGGAAAATGTACAAACACGGAAATAATAAACCATCTGGTGCAGTATAAATAAATATTTAGATACTGAGTTTTAATTCTCTGCATGCAGTATATCTCTCTGGCTGTAGGTGGACCAAGTTGGGCACAGGTGGAGTCACGGCTGCCAAGGGGAAATGGATGTAGGCTGTGCGGTGCGTGAAGGTCATGGTGGAGCAGCAGGTAGTTCTTGTGGACAATTGGGACAGAGCTGCTCAGTGTTGCTGGGCATCCAGCTCCCTCTGGCGGCAGCCCACAGCAGTGATGAGGGCAGCTCCCTTACCGCTGCCGTCCTCAGACAGCAGGAAGTTGACATCACATTTGGGGGCGAGTTCCTTCACAGTTTGTTGGAAGATCCGAGAAAAACTGAAGAAAAGAGAGCAAGAGGAAACTGTGGTTATGAGGCAGCTTGCTACTGAACTTGAAATGACAGTTGCTTTCCAGCATAGGTGACAGACATACATATTATTCAAACTTTACAACTAGAAGCAGCACAGAGTTGTGTGAGGAGGTTCATTCGGGCCTATCGAGAGGGTGTGGACTTGGAGGTAAAAGAGGTCCTCTGGATTTTTATTGGTGCAGTTATCTCCTAATTTGTAACCTCAGTTGCAAGAGTCCATCAGTAGTCCCCTCGACAAACAACCAAATGAAGATGTTAGCCTTGAGGTACTTTTTCAGAAAATAATCTTTTATATAAAAAACTGGTACAGTTGTAATTTGTCCTCACAAAGAATCACAAGTGGTAGCAGATCAAAGTGTTTTAAGGCTAAGAAATGTAGACAGATTGTACATTTAGTTGATTTATAACATACTAATACTTGGCTATTTATGGGTTGTAATATGTTTATTACAGTTTCTGCTGTTTTTATTCTGGACATCTGCAAACGTACAATTTGCTTTATCTTTTCAATGTCTAACATGCATTATTTAATGTCAAAAAAGACCAGTATATTTGTTGACTATAGGTCCTTCAGCACTTTTTGAATGTTTTTCCATCCTAGTGACTGAATAAATAATTCAGTGCTACTGTAAGGCCAGTGAGTTTGGTAATCTTGGGTAATTCTTTGCAGACTGATGAAATACAGTAACATTTTAAAATGAACGGGTCTCCTTTCACACAAACATGCCCTCTATTGTGTTCCTATCCCAGCTCTTACTGTGGGTGCAGCTTGTAGAGTGTGCCATCCACGCCCACTGTAACATCCAGGTGGTCCAGTCCTCTGTTCTCACGGATCTTGTCCACCACTGCAGCCATTCCAGCTCCGCACAGTTGAGCTGCTCGGCGGGACACTGTGCCGCACACCTCCTTGACGATAATACTGTCATCACAGGTGCTGTCGAGCCCCAGCTGCTGCAGGATCGCTCTGACCTGCAGCAAGGCCAGACGATCGCTGTGGAGAGAGGTGGGAGGGAGGAGAGTCAGAGGTCAGCCAACAGCAGGAGAGTCATTGGATACCTCACAGCTGTTCCCAGAGACTAAGGTAGGCTTAAACAGCACATAAGCTCAAGTGCTCACATCCCCCTTCCTTTATCATTCCTAGGTGTGGTGACTCATTAAAAACTGCTTTTTGGTGAATACTTCAGCTTAATCCCATGTTTTTATACTGGTATACTATTAATTTCCCAGCATTTTGCATGTTTAAGCCACAGGCTTTATATAAACACAGATACTTTACAGTACTACTAACTCTTTCTAGCTTTCTGGTATTCACCATTTTCTTCTTAACTTCAGTTTTCATTTATTTTGCTACAGTATGAAAATTAGTCTGCATCAGACAAATTACTTTTTTAACCTCTGTATGGTTATGCAGGTATTCTGTAGGGGCAGAATATTAAAAACTGTCCCACACAATAATATTGTAGCTAAAAAACTAAGTACAAACTAAGTGCATTTTTTGTCTGAGGTGGATTATAGACTACTTCTTATGTGCTATTAGCTTTTTCTGATATTCTGATGTTCTAAATTCATAAGATAGATAATATATAATATTCTGTAAAAGTCAGTGGAAGCCTATGCCTGCTAGGAGGTGTATAAAGCAAACAGTGTTCTGTGTAAAATTATATAAGTTATATAATTTAATTTTATACTTTTGTAGTTATTAAATACAAAATACTATTGGTGCTAAACTTTTATTTGAATTAACTTGTGATGTTTGATAAGAGTGGTAAATGTAAATGTACCGAATTCACTTTTCTGTCTCCTGGCTTGACATCTGTGCGCAACTTTGTAAACTTTACACATTTGTCAGAATATCCATGTCATAGCATAGATCACCTAGAGCATAACAGGTGGCTGCATTCAGTAACAGTTCTATGAGAGAAGAAACTGATCTTTTTTTATTTAAGCAACTGATCCCTCTCTAATGTTGAAAATCAGTCCAAACCGGCAGTGGTTGAAGACTGTAACCACAACTTATGTGCTCTTTATCTTCTAATTGAAGAAATTGAATGTTGTGTTTGAATTGAATGCTCAAAAACATAGTTGGGGTGAATTTTACCTTTAAATAGGACAGACTATTTTGTAGACGCCACAATTCTGTAATGTCTGCTCCTGGATAAACAGTTTGTATATAATGATTGTTTGATAGCATTAAAACAGCCCTAACCAATAATTACAAAAAAATAATGTTAGTGTGAAACAATTCACTCACCTTTCTATCTGTGACAGAAACTTTGTCTCAAAGATGCCCCTGGTCTTAAGTGTCTCTGAGATTTGTCCCCGGAACAGGAAGCCACGCTTGGTCAGATCAATCAAAATCTGCCGTACAATCTCACCAAGATACATTCCACTGCACATCTTCTCATATCTGTGGTGCAAAAGAATTAACACAGCTGTGTCAGTAAGCTGTAAAGATGCTCTCTTAACTAGAGATATCAGTTGTTTTCTTTTTTTCCCTTTAAATATATTTTTCTGTTTGCTCTTTGATCAAGTATTACTGAACAGGCCAAGATGTTGAGGGGGAGAGTATAGCACTGTGGCAGGTGTTGCTATTTTGTTATTTGTGAAATAGTTGGGTACTAGCAGCATCCTAACCTTTGTTTGCCTTCGTTGAGTGAGTTCTCATCCACTGCCTGGTCGTATGTTGTCCTGATGTCATCCAGACAGCCATTGTCTCCAAATGCCCCCCACTCCATATTGACACACATCTGACCCTCGGTACCCGGCACTATCTCAATGTTCTTCATTTCTTCCATATAACAAGCATTGCTGCCCGTTCCTGAGTGTATACACAGCCAGGGCTGTTACATCTGAAAAGAACTACCAAATTTCTTTTTTGTTTTTGAAAAAACAAATCTTTTCTAACTGTAGATTAGTATTGGGCTAAGGTGCACAATAACACAAAAGTAGTTTTGCTTAATAAAAATAAATACATAAACATATCATTTTGTTGTATGAATATTTACTTACATCTTTCATACATACACCTTGCAAGATAATTGTAGAAAAGATATTTTTGCTATAGGTTGTGTGTCACTCACCTGCGATCAGTCCCACCTCACATGTGGGCTCCTCATATGCACAGGTCATCATCGTCCCCACTGTGTCATTCACTATGGCAACCACATCCAGCTCAAACTCCTACAAACATCACAAGAATTATTGTTTACACATCAAAGTACAACAATATTACATGCACGTGTAATGCAGTAAGAACTTGTGTATGCTTTCCATGTTATAGACAAATTTCAATTCAAAAAATCAGTCGTGCAAAACATCAGTCGTGTCCAGAATGCCCAGAATATATTCATTACATTTTTAATTCACATACTCATGATACTGAAGTGTTTACATCCGGTTACTTATATTAATAGCCATATTGTTTTTTTTCCCTGCAGTCTAAAGAATAGCAGGTAGTTACTGTTGCTTAAGACTTTTCCAAGATGATGTTAAAGCAGCATTAAGTCCATGTTTTTCACTAAACATTGCTGGATGGTTGTTTTGACAGATGAATCAATATCACACCTGGCAACATCTTAAATGCCACACTGAGCACAATGCGGTTCACCCACACTCCTAGACAGGCGAAACAACAAAATACACAAGCAGTTTCAAAGAGCTGTAAGGTTCAGGAGCTCTGCCAGACCTCTGCTCTTAGCTGCATGTCTTCTGGGTGTTATTGCATGCTATAAGGACAGTAAACAGGTCCAGGCTCGCACCGCTTTACCTGTTAGTTAATGATTTACCTTTGGTTAATACTTACTGGATTCTCCATCTAAAAAAATAAAATTAATATGTGAAACCGAAAAGTGGCAACATGAGGATATTAGGAATTTTCTGGATATAACAGTGACACTCAACTGTATTCATAAAAATGTCATTTATTAGAGAGAGTAATTAGTCATATTTGTTGTATATGCTTACTGTTCTGTTGTAGGTTTATACAGTATGAGGTGGGGTTAAGGGTGTTTATGCTGAAACTGCAAAATTGCAGTTCACAGCAAAGATGCCTATATGCTGGGATTAGCAGCTATGTGGTCATGTGACGTGGTTGGTGAGTGAATATATGATGTGCAATCTTCTTTACTACTAAGGGTTTACTGTAAGGTTTTTAATGAGGTGGTCTGTTAGGTTACATATCCAGATTCTTTCCCTTCCTTATTCTGTAATGTTTTCATGAAGCAAAGTTTAAATTATGAGATTTTAAACAACCAAAATAACAAAAGTTCTCTAAATAGTGGGTAGATAAGTGAATATCAAAAAAACAGTTAAGCTCTAAAATAGCTGAATTTCATTATTTAAAAGACACTGCTTTGAGGGGCTCATTGAAGGCAAGCATTTATTTGCTCAGAGTGCTGTCAGTCAGAACCTGGACAGCACTTTTAAAGAAGCAACAATCTGAGGGACAAACTGTGCCTACATTATACAGGATGCAAAGGTGCAGCTTATACAAAGCCTTTTTTATCTCACCAAATATCCCATACAAAGACTATTGTTTTGCTGTTCTTTGTAGCAATAACCAAGCAGCAGTCAGAGGTATAAAATATACATATATGACTATTAAATTTGGGATCATTTTAACAATACTGAATGAAACCATTTTACTGGTTTTAGGGTATTTGAACACATTTTGACTAAATGATGCATATTTTTTAGTAGCAAACTTTTCACAATAATGGCATCTTTGGGCTTTCTGTCAAATCCAGTGGATTAACTAGTGTTCGTGTTGTCGTGACTAAACTGGTCTGTGATTACCTCTTTCCTTTTGATTGCTTCCCGAAGAAGCTCCACTACATCTTCACCCTCACAGTCTGTGGCCTTGAAGCCTTTGGTCCATGTTACAAGGATGCCCTGAAGATAACAAAACAATAAGTAATGATTTAAAATATAATGATGTTTAATTTGACTGAATAACATTTCACAATTCTCTAAACATGACAGAAAAACGACTTATTAACTAAGTATATGTCCATTACGTGTGTACGTTACATTGTACAATACGCTTTGCCTTTCTTGGTAATTTGGTTGTAGCTGGATTGAAAGCAACGTAAAGTTTTTGCTTTGAGGAAAAAGGGAACATACTGCATCCAGGCTGGTCTGATGGCAGGGGAACGAAAAAGTGAAACCCAGTGGGAGTCGAGCACTTTTCATTCCCATGTAGTCCAGGAAATCAGAGATGCAGTGCACAATGTGATCAAAAAGCTGGAAAGAGACATCATATAGAAAGAAAAGGTCAGGACTGCTAATGGCTTTTGGTGTGTTTTTTTCATGAGAGTTACAAAGATTCTTTATGGCACCAATGCAGGTTTGGATTTGGATAGTTGCATGTTTCAAATGTATTTTGTTGTAGCTAGAAATTAAGATGGAAAAGAGAAGAAATTGCTTTAAATGTTTAATCTGTTTTCATGGAATAAGCAGTTTTTAAAGACTGAGAATTATTTAAACATGATTATTGTTCCTGTTTCCTGCAACAAATACGCAAAACTGATCGGTACCTCTTCCCCTGTGCCCTGCATGACTTCTATGGGAATGGCATAGATTTTGTTATGCATCTCCACTGATCGTCTTTTCCCACTGCGAATCTTGACCAGAAGCACACGGAAGTTTGTTCCTCCAAGGTCCAGAGCAAGGAAATCACCATTTTCTGTTAAAAAAGCCAAAGAAATTAGCATGAGAAGGCACAAAACATATTTCTACAACCTCTGAATAAGTTTTATCTGTTGTACTGGTTATAATTGTGTGAATGCCTCAAAGGGCATTCACACTATTGGGATCCTGTTTCTGTTTCTCTTTATTCTTTATCCTTTATTATTCTTCAAGTTGCCACTTTCTTTGCCGCTTAACTACTCCCTCAGTTTTCAGCCGATTTTCACCGTTCAAACTCTAAACTGTTCAGCTCTTTCTGCTAATGCCTGCTATGACTTTTGGTGCTCATAACTTTTATACTTTTTCAGATATTAAGCTTTTTATGTCATTTTTTGGCCTATTTTGCTGAATAGGACCACATTATCAGTGTGATCACCAGTTTTGCTTGCTGGGCTGAGTCATGTTTTAGCTCAGTGAGATAAGCAGCCGTTCTCAGAGTAGGAGGGCCGGGATCGATTCCTGCTTATGGCAACATTTTTGGCAACATCTTCAATTAAAACTTCAACTGTTTAAACCCTTTTACAACACAAATTTCAGCTTTTTCACCTTTTTTTTAGCAGAATTTCTCAGTTTTTTGCTACTTTTGAAAACAATTTCCAGCTTCTTCAGCTGTTTTCAGCATAAACTTCAGCTTATTTACCTGTTTTCAGCAGAAATTCTGCTGATTCACCTGTTTTCAGCACAAAGTTCTGCTTCTTGACCTTTTTCAGCAAAAATAATTTTGCTGATTCAGTACAATTTTCAGCTTTTTCCACTTCTTTTTAGCACAATTTTCAGCCTCTTCTACTCTTTTAAGCACAATTTCAGCTTTTTCACCTCATTTCTGCACAATTTCCAGCCTCTTTTGCGCTTTTCAGCACAATTTTCAGGTTTTTCACCTCTTTTGAGCACAATTTTCAGGTTCCTTATCTTTTTTTTTTTGCTGAACCTTCAGCATTTTAAGCTCTTTTCAGCAACATTTAGCTTCTTCTGCACAGTGAACATTTTTTCTCTCATCATATCATTGTTTGAGACCAGAGCTAGTTTAGCTCAATAGGAAAAGCAGCTGCTTTGAGATCTAGTTGCACAGGTTCAAATCCTACATGTGACATTTGCTGCACATCTTCCCTACTTGCATGTACTCTGCTTTATTGACACTGCATAGTGTACCCTTTCAAATACAGCCATTTTCAGCAAAGACTTCT
This sequence comes from Perissodus microlepis, assembly GCF_051167445.1. NCBI lineage: Eukaryota > Metazoa > Chordata > Actinopteri > Cichliformes > Cichlidae > Perissodus > Perissodus microlepis. The sequence continues at coordinate 37,196,375 of NC_140466.1, forward strand.
GCTTCTACAGCTCTTTTCAGATAATGCTGATTTTCGCCTGTTTTCACCATATTCCAATACAAGGCATTCACACTGCATTTTCGCAGGAAATGCAACTTTTTCTAGTTTAGAATAAATATTGTTCTCTCTACAGTTAAAAAACTTAAAAATAGCAATTATATTTGACTGCCAGGTACAGAGAATTAGGGACAAAATATAAGGCACAGAATTATTGGCTTTTAAATCTTAAAGTATTTGTCTAAATGTTAACCTTCATGTATTAATTGCCATTAGGCATCACAGATAAGTAGTGCTAGTTTATCAAGGTGAGGCCAACGTTTACTTGTGTGTGCTTCTGTGTCTGGTAATTCACCTATTTTCAGAAAACCTTTTGGAAGAAACACATAGATCTAGGAAACGTCAGCTGTGTCTTCAGTCAGCATAAACGGACCATTTGTACTGTTACTGGTTATTGGATTGTGAAAATCCTTTCATGCAGATCCATAAAGTCCACCTCATACACTACCTAAGTAGATACATAATTAAAAGCAGTGCTTGTGCTGGGTAAACATGTCCAGCTGTTGGGTTTTTAAATATCTGAAGCCTGTTGTTTGACTCCTTGTGCCGTGAACTTTACTCGTGCTTTTTGTGTTAGCACAAGCGCTGCTTTCATTATTACCAAAAACCAAACATATAGTGACTGATTGTTTCATGATACATTATGTAGTTTAGTAGTTACTTTGAGATGACATATAGACTCGCTTTAATTATTGATAATGCTGTTTTTATTGTGGTAAATAATGCAACTGTTTGTTTCACCAAATACTGATATTGTATTTTACAAACACGTAATAATTTTACCTGATGCAATGGTGGCCTTATTACAGGTAATACACTCCCGAGTATAACACATGGTTTCACTATAGACCACACGAAACACTTCAGTATCAAAGGATATTGATATTTCCATCTGCATTACTTTCCTTTGGCCTTCATATATGACATAGACAGGCGTGAATGATAGTTGAGATTGACTTGGACCTGAGCTAACAAAAAAACAAATCTATGCATGTCTCATTTTAATTACCTGTTCCGTCCGGTGTGCGTCGAACAAAGGTGGGCAACATTTTGACTGTAGCGTCCTTGTGGCTGTCCTTCTTCAGGCCTCTTTCAATCTCCACCTTCATCCTTTTCTTTACCTCTAACAGCTGATTTTTGCTCAACCGGAATTCTGCCAAAGTCTGCTGAATGTGGCGCGCCTGCTCGGTTAAACGGTATGCCACTGCTGTCACCATGGCTGCTCCTTTCCCACTCCCGCTTTCGGACAGCAGGAAACGGACATCTGAGTCTGGGACTAAGCGACGCACAGTTTTGTGCAGACGACGGGCATATCTGTTCAGAGAGCAAAAGAATTCCTCGTGAGGAAAAACAGAGTCTTTAAGTGAGTATTAGAATGTGTCAAAATCTATTTTTCATCAGAATTATGTATTCAGACTGCAGAAATATATAAAGCACTACACAATTACAGGATAACTGTGACTTAGGATTTTAGGAATTCACAATGCAGCAGATCTGAACTTCCACACAGACCAAAACCTGGAGTTTTTCATTTAGGACTGAATCTGAAGCCACTCAAAGAATTATCTGGCGTACATCCTTTCTATGCTGCATAGGTCTTTTTGGAGTACATAATATCCAAACTAAATGTGCGTCTCTGGAAAGCGCCCTTTAGTCCCCATTTTATGGCCTACTCACTGAGGGTGCATCTTGTACAGAGAGCCATCAATGCCGACGGTGGTACGAAGCCGCACAACTCCTTTATTCTCTTTTAGGCGACAAAGAATGGCTCCCAGACTTGCAGATATTAGATTAGCTGAGCGGAAGGATACGATGGTGCACACGTGCTGCACAGCCAGACAGTCTTCTTCTGAGGGCTCCACTCCAAGCCTTGTCAGGATTTCCATGCACTTCTTCAGTCCTTCCTTAGTCCTAAAATTACAAGTATTGTACATTAAAAGGGTCTTAACTCTTCTGTTGAAGAATGGAAGTGGAAAAACTATTTTATTCCTTCATGTCTCACTTTTCAATTGCAGATACATGTTTCGTCTCAATCTTTCCTCTCGTCAGGAGCTCGGGGGTTATTCGTCCCTCAAACAGCAGCCCCTCTTTGGCCATCTTGACCAGGATGAGTCGTACCAGTTCTCCCATGTACATGCCACTGGCCATCTTTTCAAACCTAATCAGAAAGAAACACAACAGTGTTTTCATATAAGGTATCACAGCTACAATTTCTATTCGTCTAAATTACAGTCCACTGCAGACTAGAATGCTTTTTTTCAACTGTAATCTTAAGGGACAAAGCTATATTTTATCTATAGTGGTGTGTGTACAGTAACTTCACAATGTGTAACAACAAAGAGAACTAGTCCCAAAGAAGTTAAGCATACTGGTATACTTTTGTGTATTATATGCAGTTCGTTTACTGTTTGGCTGCACAACTTAAAAAACTAACTTGCATTGTACTTATCGTAGTCTACAGTAAGTAAACTTACTGAAAGATATTTCAACTTTCAAAACCTTCCTTTAGTTTAAAAAAAAAAGAAAAAAGAAAGGAATCTTACAATTGTTTTCCTGGGTTGATCGATCCTCTGTCAATCTCACGGTCAAACTCTGTGCGGATGTCCTCTAGGGACCCATTATCCCCAAAAGCACCCCATTCAGTGTTGATGCACATCCGGCCTTCATCTCCTTCCACCAGGTCAATGTGACGCAGTTCCTCCATGTAGCAGGCATTTGTTCCCGTTCCTGAAAGGATGCACAACTGACATAACTCTTATTTCACTTCAAAGCAGAATGCAGTGTGCTATTTAGCTTATTTGGCGCCCCCACATGTAGAACTGTGTACATGCTTCTGTACAGTGCTCTGGACCTCGTGTGATTTTTGCCCAAGCTTGGACGAGAGACATTATTTTGCTTGATTTTTGCCCTTCTGGGTTAGAACTTTAATATAAAAATGTATTCTCAACATCCTGGGATGTTTTGAAGTACTGATAAAGTACACTTGGTTACTAAAACTTGTTGGCTTTAAGGTGCTAAATACCTTTTCCAAAGCCTGGGGAAAGGATCTATTTGTTTAAAAGGGGCACATCAAATCATGTGAAATGCAAGATGTGTTTTTCCCCCTACTTTAAAAGTGTCATTGGCTCAGGCATTTGTATTTGCCTAATGCAGTGGTAAAAATCCATTTGTTTTTACCTATAATGATTCCCACTTCACAGCGCTGATCGTCAAATCCACAAGTCATCATAGTGCCAGTGGTGTCATTCACCACTGCCATGATGTCTGCTTGGTAGTCCTGGGAAAACAAGGTTATGTTTAACTCAAAACAAAATGGGAAAAAAGAGCCATCTGGCAGATGTCTTATCCATGTTTGTAAATGAAATCCACAGACAAAAACCTACCCCTCGTTTCTTGATAGCTTTGTTTAGAAGCTTCACAACGTCCATGCCTTCTACACCACTGGCTTTAAACTTCTTTGTCCATGTTAATAAGACAGCCTGAAAAACAAGACTAACTTTAATTTACTATAAGACAGGCAAAGACAATCTCAAATATATGTCCATCGCTATTTCAGTCACGGCATCGCCAAACACGTTATCTATAATATATTAACACAATAATACAATAAAATATAATGCATTGATGAATTTACACTGTTACATTCTATGGGCTTTATTGAGCTATTGATCTAAAACTATTAACAAAAGAAACAAGCCACACATGTTGAGGTTGTAGTGATGACGTGTTTAATGAGCACAGTGAGTGGTACAGTTATCCTTTAAACTGGAAGTGTTTACCTCATCTAGTTTGGTTTGGGCACACGGGAAAGAGAACGTGAATCCCACAGGAAGTTTTTTATCCTTGATTTTTTGTTTCTCCATGAAGTCACCGAGGCAGTCTGCAACATGGTCAAAGAGCTGCAGACACACAAAAAAGACATTTTTAAGAATTTCAAGATGATGTAACTACATTTTGGCGCAAATGTAACATTTTCTTTGTCATTTTAAGTTAATGCATCCTTAAAGTACAATTTCCAGTTTACATAAATATCCCTGAAACTTTACTTAGAAAATGCTTCAACAAATATGTAAAGAACATAAAAGATTCTGCAGACAGTTAAAAGCCTTTCTGTAAACCATGCATATTTTAGAAATCATCATGAGATCCTGGAAAGATAGCTGATATCTATCCATATTGACATGACTTGTGACTTAGCATGTTTTTAAACTATTATTTTATTTTATTTTTTCTTATTAGTCATTGGATTAATTGTATACTTGCATGAATTTTTTTTAAATCACACCAATGAAGACTTCACAGAGTTGTATATTATACAATAAGTCACAATCTAAATGCACGTCTTTGTTAACAAACCTGTGATATATCACATTACATTTCTTCTGACCAGCTGTCCGTTCAGCATTTCACTAAACAGCATCTGTCTTGTTCTGTCTGTGTAAGTCATGGCCTAAACCAGTCACACCGCCTCAGACAGTCATTCATGTTTTGGTTATCATGTTACAACACGGCCGCCAGCTGTCTACAAGTCCTGTGTTGGCCAGCGTAGGTTCTGACGTTGCTCTTATTATTCCCAAGTGTTACAAAGATCATTTTACACAAACTGAATGTTGAGTCGGCCTTAATATAACTGCTTTGTGTGGTGTGTAGACAGTAATATTGAATATTCTTAATTAAGTGTGATTACGATACATCGGTGTGACAAGGATTACAACATGAGAACAACATGTCTGATTGCTTCTTAGCTATGTTTTCACAGAGGAATGGCTCAATAAGAAGAATACAACAAGAATGTTTAGTGCATTTAAAAATGGTAGAAGTATATTTTTGGTTACCTGTGCCCCACTCCCATGGATAATGTCATCAGGGGTCTCATAGATCTGGCTCTCCATCTGAACTGGTTGCTTCTTGTCCTGTGTCACTTTGACACGCAGGATCCGAAAGTTCGACCCTCCAAGGTCCAGAGCTATGAAGTCCCCCTTTTCTGTCAGGTTGAGAGTGTGGTCACACATTATTGCAATTCATGACAGACAGTTGCAACTAGTCCTCCCCCTGGTGTATTCCAACCACACACACACACACACACACACACACAAAAACCCAACAAAAAACAGAAGATTTTCCCCATATTATGTATATTTTGGATCATACCTGAATACCAGAAGTCAACTCATAGATGGCCCAAAGACTGTACTTAGGGCTACCAGGGTCAAATGTGAGTTTTGGGTAGATTTATGTTTTGCATTTTGTTTTTTGACAGTTTTTACGAGCAAAGGGAGTGAAAATAATATCCTAATTTTAATTTAGGGCAGATTAGAAATTAATGAATGTTTGATACTTTATTAAAGCTGTCACTGCTAATTCTCTCTAAGGCCATCAGTATTCCCAAGCTTGGCATGTCACTAAAAGAGAAAAGGAGCTTTACAGGCATTCACCACAAAGCACATGCTGTTAGTAGTAGCATCAACAAAAGACAATGTTTGGAATTATGACTCCCCTCTTGGCCAAAAGTACAAAGATCTATATCAACATTTCTCAACAAAGACACGAGGAACACATCCTCGGGTTTATTTTCCTTACTCCCTACTTATGGTTGGAGTGCTGCCTGTCCTTAGAATCAAATATATAAAGAAACCCACCCCCGCGAATAAAATTTAAAAAAAGAAAGGAAAGAAAAGCATAATGTCAACAAATAGCCTCTCTGATTAAAAAATGTGAAGTTTGTTCTGAAATGAATACACAGACCTATATGTGCAATATTACAGGTAATTACATTAATTTATTCTTCTTGAAATCTGACACTGGATAAGAACAGAACATGTGGATGTAAATTTACTATTGCTGGAATCAGAGTTGTAACCTTTAAGTTAAGAAGTTCAGCTGCCCTCCAACAAAACACTGTTCATTGATACAGTCGTGCCATGACTGTAATGTTTGCTGCCTTGAGCTATTAATCCTCTTGACCTGACTGGAATGAGATGTGTGTCTGGGCTGGACATACAAGTGTTAGTGATTTGCCGCAGAGCATTTGCTGTTTTATAACCCATGTCGTTGTATATTCTCAGTGCTAGCATGCAAATGCACTGATGCTGTTTCGTTTAATTAATGCAAAAATTCTTAACTAAGCTCGTCAAAACTAGTGTTGTAATCTAATCACTGATAAAAGAAGGCTTTATCTGTGGCATGGCTGGTGTCTGTAGTACTGGCAAAAAAAAGAAACATAATATGGTCTACAGTTTTTAAATGATTATTATTTTTGAGAGATTTGATTCTATTTGATTCTATCTGCCATTTGATTCTAAAATACATTTTAATTATTCCATTCCCATAAATGTGTTTTAGTAATAAGATATGTCCGCTCTATCATTACCACTGCAGTCATGCTAAATTTGAGTCATGATGAGTCAATAAATTCTGTTGAGGTATTTCTACTAATATGTCAGAGTGAAAACAGAATCCGTGAGATTTAGGATGAAGATCCTAAGCTGGTCTATCTACATTTGTATCTCTCATTAGCTTTTCCACCAAGTCTAATCTTATTACACAGTAAAAATTACAGTCTGAGCTTAGCTGTTCATTTGTGAATTTTCTTTCCAGAGAAAAAAGTCAAGACAGAGGAATGGGATTGATTTTCACTTATCCCTCTTATCATGACAACCAACCTTGCCAACATGTTTGTCACTACTGTCATTATATGGATTTAAAATGTTTATTTTATTTTTTTTGCCATCACCATAGCTTCAACTTCGCACTTTGCTTCATCCCTGTCATGTTGAAACCCTAGGCTATATATAGTGCGAGAAGACAAGAATGTCCGGCTGCCTTGTTCTGACATCAGTCTGCGGGAAAACTAAGATATACCTGAAGTATATTTCTGCATTTTTGTTTCTCATTTTTCGACTTGAATACAAGAATAAAACCAAAAACAGTTGAAAGACATTCAAATATTTAGTCATCAATTCTACTTTTTGAGGTTTGTTTCCCAGTAAATTATCTTTTATAATCTGTAATAATCTGACTGTCAAAGTATCCTGAATATACATTCTATTATTTTATCAGTATAGCCCCAAAATATAAGAAAAGTAACATCTTAAACTAGTTGCATGGTCTTACTAAAGGCCTTTTGCTGGTTACAGGCCAGTCATCAGACTAGTAAAGATAAATATTTGACACAAAGATATGATTGGATTAGATGAGCCTATGAGGATTATGTTTCAGTTAAGTTAAATATAACATTATGAGGTTTTCTTCTGCTTGTACGTTACACTGAGTGATGAGGCTGTTTGGACTGTTTGGCCTCAGGCCTAAAACAATAGTAATCTATTTAGCTTGAACCCAGAGCACAAACACAAAGAGGCTTATGTGACAATTTTAACATCAGCACATTCTTTACAGTCAGACAGAAACAAATACATCCTTCAACAAGTATGGATGAAATTTTGTCATCAGTGTGTGAATAGGAGGTATTAATGATGCTGCTTCTTCTGCATAATAGTGGAAATGCTCCTTTATTTTTGAACCATTTTGACTTCTAAAATGCAGAATTATTTATGAGCTTTCTGATATTTTTTATATTGTTAAAATATTATTACAAATTTTTAAGCATTTTTAAGCTTTAAAGGCTTAAACCCATGTGTTTGACTCATTAAATGAACTGCCAATGACTTTGGGCATTTGGGGGCACTGTTGGGCACTTACACAATTAAGGAGAATATTTTTGAGCTGATCAGAGCACTTTTCTCAATAATCTGTGATTTCTGTGAGATTCTTAATACACACTCTACCTGATCCATCAGGAATGGACCTGACGAACGTGGGCAGCATCTTCACGGTGGCAGTGGGGTTGGTGTCACGTTCGAGCCCATTCTCCATTTCCCTGCGGAACCTGTTCATGATGTCCTTAAGCGTCTCATCGGAGAACCGCATGGAGTACAGGTACTTATCGATCTGAAGAATAGGTGCACAGAGAAGTTGTTAGGGAAGTTTTATGCTTGCTAAACATCTGTGAGACACTAATATTTTGCAACCTGAGCACATATCAATTAACATGAATTAAACACATGTAAACACTGCTTACTAGTATTGTCGTGGTTTAACCCTGGAGAACCCATGGGGTCAGAGCCGACCCCATTGGTTTTCTAGGGAAACCATGGGGTCAAATTTGACCCCGTGGGTTCTCCAGGGTTAAACACAACAATGGGGGTTTCCTGGGATGGATTTTATAATGGATTTGTGTCATTTGAATTAGTTAACGGCATGGCAGGAGTTTTAGGACATGGGCAAAAATCAATAAACAGGGAGTACCTCTAATTGTGGCAAAGGGCCTGAATTTGGACACTTGAATCCATGTACTAGTCAGCATAACATTTTGATACAATTAAATTATCAACAAAACATTTTTTAATAATAGCTACATTATATGGTTATATCACAGTTAACACATCTAATGAATGAAATGTTTGTTGGGAGGATTTACAGAGGACAGTTTTTGTTATTGTTATATAATCACAGTGCATGCCATGGGGCACCCCGCACGCCTGAAACCTGCTCTGTGCCACGAGACAGTCCACACATTTGTTACCCATCAAGCTACTCTGTCACATTATTAATATTAGCCTTTCCAAAATGTCACCTGATTTGTAGAGTTTGTCTACAAGAGTAATGAAACACGTCCGTAACTTTTTTTTAAAATACAGTAACTTTGATGTTTGTCTATATATACTTTATAAAGTAACATACTGATTTTTTTCATGGCCAATCTTCTTAATGTTGTATGTAAATGCAGTTAATTCGTATAGTTATTCACTCTTAGTTTTCCTGACACTTATAATATGGCATCTATTATCAGTCTCTTTCTTATGTTATTTAACTGCATCTGTGTGATGCCTTCTTTTGTCATGTTTTTGTATAAAGATTTTTCAGAATTCTTATGGATTTAAATTAAATTTTGTTTGTTTGCCTGATCCTTTGATGCTTAATCAAAGAATACTAGTAAGACCAAAGGTCTACACACTAAGGCTACCCAGCTACTACAACACTTGGATAACAGATAGTAAATCTAGCTGCCACTAAATTTGACTCCTTATCTTGATATGGTTACAGTGTCGGTGTCCCTTGCAGGATGTGCATGGTTTAAGAGCTTTCATCCTTTCCAGGATTGTTTTTACCCCAGTAGTTCCAGTAACCTACTTCAGCAGTGGCATGTGTTGCTACTGCACTGTGATATCACACATGACGTCGTGAGTATTTGACCCCACCCCCACTTACACTGACTGCCCTCACCCGTATCCCCTATTCCCTGGGGATATCTTACCAGTTTGTTCAGTCACTAATTCGCTCTGAACACAGAGTCAGTTTATATGGGCAACCAGAAGCTGTAATCAGGCTCAGATTTCACTGATGGCAACGTCTATGAGCTGCTAAAAAATTGAAATGTGTTTTCACGATGGACTAAAAGAGGAATGAAATTAAGAAGGCATCAGTGCAATGGGATAGAACATCTGTGAAACAGTAAAAATGAATGACTGGGGGAAAAAAGACGCTGACAGTCGGGGACAAAATCATGGATTTTGGAGATCTTGACTTTTGCCAACAACCCCTCATAGACACCTGTCTGCTTCAGATGCCATAGCAACCAGTGCTCCGGAAAAGCTCAGTGATGGAGGTCTGTCTGCATTTCACCACGATCAGTGACCACAGCCCTGCTCAAGGACATCTGTGTCAAATACTGCTAACAAACTGAAAATGCACCATATCAATATTAAACATCATGCTGGCTTTCTCCTCCCGTAACTCCCAAATGGTGCATCCTCTTCTCCCAACACGATAAACCCCACAGATTCGATCCCAGCATGCAGCCACTGTTCGCCGGTGTCTGTGGGTATACGCTAGGCTGCTGTGATATAACAAAGCTCTGAAGTCTAATATAAAAGGACCATCATAACAGTTTAAAGCTGCTGTCGCTCACCTTTTTGAGTTGATCATCCTTCAACTCGGTGAAGTAGTAGGCCAGAAGCTGAGCCGCTATCATCCTGTCTGCGTGTCCTTCGGGAGCTGTCACTTACTACGAGGTGGTTTGACAGTGAAGAAGAAGGGAAAAGAAGATTGTTCAGTTTTCCCTCACGCTGATCCCGCTTTATCCTGAAGTAGAAGCAGAAGCAGGCCTTACCTGAGCACTGTGTCAAGGCAAGGTTAAAAGGAAAAAGTCTGGTGAAACAAACGTGCAGCAGCGGCCCTGCCTGCTAGTCTGCGACAGGCACACACACATACACACACAAACACACACACAGGCTGGGTTTGGCCGTGCCTCCTCCCTCTGAGCTGCTAGCTCCCTGTTAGCTCTGAGGAGATGTAACAGCTCGGCACAGGAATGGTGGTTCTGTTTTGCCCTGCCCCCACTGAGCACTCCCATTGGCTGAACCCAGGACATGAAAGCAAAGGAAAGAGGGGGGAGCAAATCGGAGGAGGGGGCAACAGGGGAGTGCAAATGGGAGTGGGGGCACGGGAGTTGTGAGCTGAATGAGGAAGCGGCTTACGCACGATAACCGGCCACTCTCCTCCATAGACTTCCCCGAGTTTGCACGTCTCCATGTTTCCACGGCTACAGGAGGTGGACGTGCAGAGAGGCAGGGCAGCCACATGATGATGTCACTACTGCAATACACTGAGCATCAACTGCAGGCTGAAGGACATCACATTCATGCTGCAACATCCAAGCATCTTCTCATAGCTCCACACATGCAGCAGCACCGTTGGAGAGTCAGACTTGTGACTGATGGCTTCTTATCGCTGCAGCACACACCCCACCCACTGCAACATGGAAGCTAGAGATATAGCTTTAAAGCTAAGTGTCATTCCTGACCTTGAGAGGACATTTCTTAATGGAAGGCAACCTGCACACATTATGTACCTATAAATCCACGAATCAGTGTTTTCATTTAAAAAACAACAACTAAAAACAAAAAGTAACAAAGAATATAAAAAGTCAGGACGACTCATTCAAAGACAAGAAGTAAAAACATTTGTTTGCAGGTTGCAGTCACATTAATTGATATTTTGAAAATGTGTTTTATATTTTTTAAAATCTATTCTTATATGGGCTTAAAATGTGTCTTTAGCTATAGCCAGCACATGTTTCGAGCCCCCACCCCTCTTTGACTGCTGATGAGGCTTCAGCATTGCTATACATAGTCAGGGACAGCTCCTCTGCCCCCTGTGGCTCTATTACGTCACCACGCTCTGCGTAAAATGAACCATGTCTCCTGACTCAGTGACGTCTAAAGCTTGTGACGTCTTTATTATACCCCCCCCCCCCCCCCCCCCCCCCCTTAACCGTTGTGATTTAGGACTTCCCTCTTTGATTTTCCTCTAGTCTACACACAGTCCCCCTCCTCTCGTGTTCCATCTTTAGCAGCCTGCAACCAAAAGAATGGTTTCCCGGTGCCGCCTTTCCCCACTGTGAAACAGAAGCTCAGAAAGGAGAGAGGAAAAAGGGGGAGGGCTTAGTATTCATTCACTCCCCTCTGAGGAAGACTATCCGGCCTGGTGTCATGGCTGCTTCAGGGTGACCTTTCCTGGTGACCTAAATGTTGTGCTCTTTATAATGAAGTAACGCATGCTTAAGCAGGACTTCTTTTGTTTTTTTATTGTTTACAGTTTCTTTATGCAACCACATGTTTATTTGAATATTAAGGACTCATTTTTTCTCATTTAAGTATTTTCCTCAACACGCGACCCTTTTAATATGTTATGCTTTGTTTGTTTATCAGTATACTTAAACTTTGCTGTTACTGAAGTTGAGAGTTCATCATTCATCCACAAATCCATTTTGCCTGCTGCAGTATATATGTGCTTGTTGTTTGTAAAGGCACACAAGATTCCTGCCTGTCAGAGGAATATCCTTTGGGAAGCTTAAATGTCCTCAGTAAATCTGTTATAGAAATAGTCCCGTTAGATTTGACTATTTCCTGCATATCAAGGAGCAAACTGGCCAGATTGTGGTGTTACAGTGAAGGTTAGCATGTTTTTCAGGTTGGCATGTTTTTTCTCTTTCAAATTTTAAAGGAAAAAAGAGAAATAAATAGAAGAGACTTGATGTAATCCAAGGTATTTGCAATTGTCCTCTTTTTTTCTTGTTAAGATGTCCTGCTTGGAACCAAGTTCGAACATCTACTGGGACCAAGACCACATATACTGAAATTTCTAGAGGTGTTTAGTTTACTATAAGTTCTCATCAAATAAAAGCAAAATAAATAAATAAATAAAATCTCTGCAGCCTCCATGCATCATAAAGTCATTGAATCTATTGGCACTTATGTAGTCTAAATATTCTGCAGACATGAGGCATCTCAAATGTCTGAACTTCATGCTTGTCACATTATCATGCTCCAATAATCTCTTTTACTCCCAGTACAAACATGCTATGTAGTGGGGCCAGAGAGGGGAAAGAGACTGGAATCCAACAGGAGACCTAAAGTCAAAGACAATGAAACAGATAAAGAGAACTGTTATTGCAATTGTGCAAAAGAAAACAAACACATTAGTGTGAACTCAAAAATGTCTCTCACATTTAGTGCATATAGTCAGTGTTAGTTAGGTTTTAATTGATGATGATGATCTTTGTAGCCTTAATCTTTATTACAAAAGGTTAAACTTGAACTAAACTACACTTTGGTTGAAAGCACACTATCATTCTGCGTGTAACTTTCACTAGTTCAGATGGAGATCCATCCATCTATCCATTTTCTTCTGCTTCTCCTTCCAGGTCACAGGAATAATAAGTTAGGGCATTACTTATACTAAGTCATACTGTACAGGCTGACGGTTATACTGGGCAGGAGGGTAAGTGGCCTCTGAAAATGAGTTTTGCTCTGGTGAGACATGAAGTACTTTCAATCTCATCCAGAGAGGGTAAAGAACATCCTGTGGTCTTTTCAGCTGACCTTATCACCCTCTGCAGTCTTTCTTTGTCAGCCACTGTAAAGCCGGCGGGATACACACTATCACACACTAATGGCGCATGACAGTTCACACTCGAGTGTAGAGCAGTAGAAGGTCACCAGCAGCTTGTCCTCCAGTTTATTCATCTTTAAAACCCTCGAAAAGTGGAGGCACTGCCGAGCCTTTTTCACCACAGATGTTGTTAACTGACCACTAAAGATCTTCAGAGATGTGTTCCTAGGAATTTAAAGGTGGCATCTAAAAATATAAAAAAGAGCTGAGGAGAAGTACCTGCAAAAATATATAATATATAAAAATATAGTCTATATACATTACAGTATATAGTAAAAAACCCCTGAAAACTGTAATTCCTGAACTCATCATATTTTCATCAGCTTTATCTTTAGTCTTTTGCACTTTATTCAGTTCTTAAGGCTGAAAGTTTTGGTGTGCTGCCTCAAATCACATTGTAATACTGTTTTGAAGGCTGAAAGTATGAGTGTGAAAAGATATTATTGCAGATGGACATCAGGTGGCAGCATTGAACAGAGAGTCACACCAAACTGAGCCCATGTCTTCACCGTTGTGGATTTCTGGCTCCATCTCACTAGATCCCAGCATCCTCCTTGGTCACATCAACAAAGTAGGACAAGCATGCCCTCCTTCACTAAATCCATGAACTTCCTCTGTGCTCTATGTTCAACATCCTTTGTCCAGTAATTTTACTGTCCTTCCTCTGCACAATTCAATTCAGTTTTATTTATACAGCGCCAAAACACAACAACAGTTGCCTCAAGGTGCTTTATATTGTAAAGGTGGACTCTACAATAATACATACAAGGAAAACCCAACAATGACCCCCTATGAGCAAGCACTTTGGTGACAGTGGGAAGGAAAATCTCCCTTTTAACTGGAAGAAACCTCCGGCAGAACCAGGCTCAGGGAGGGGCGGGGCCATCTGCTGCAACCGGTTTGGGAAAGATGTACTCTATCTAATTCTGTCCCTCCTGGTCACACCTAATGAAAATCATAGCATATCTGTACACAGCCAATTTAGATGTATGGATTGTTTTGTAAATTATGGATCACTCACCTCTCTTAACATGACTGGTACATGTTAAAAGAGGTACAGTCTAATGATTTGATCGCACTCTGTTCTGTGGAGGGTCTCAGTCATCCAGATAATGGTAGTCTTAAGAAAAAGAAAGGCAACGGGACTTGTGGAGAGACGCAGGCATAGGAGGTGGTCCTGAGAGTCACTGACCTACTATTGATCATATGAGTCATTGCATGAGCTAAAGTGTGGACATGATTATTGAGGTCTTTATTGTCACCGGGGGGTTAAGGGTGAAACCTCTGTGAAACCTTTTCCCAACCCATCATGTGACCTATTGAGGTACTGGGAAGGGATCTCAAGACTACATTGTAGGCAGTTGATAGCTGGTGTTGTAAGCCATCACCTCTGTCCAAAGATGGTTGTTCACAGCGGACAGAGATGGTCTCCTTTACTTTTCTTTCAAACCATCCGTCTTCTCAGTCCAAAATGTGAACATCCTCAAAAGAGTGTCCTTTAGGAGCAGTTGTACAGCATCTGCATGAGCCGTTTTTTGTCTAAGGGTGTAGTGCACTCAGATGTCATGCTTGAAGAAAGTTCTGAATGAGTTTCTCTGAGGAACCTTATGCAAACCTTCTCCTTTGTTGGTGTTTGACCTTCTTTCCCGTGTAACATCAAGAATGATCAATCACACAGCCTTTGTTTCGGTTTGCATGTATGAATTGATCGTAATGTAACTGTTGTCTTTGTGTAAAGGTGGGAGATGGGTGACTTTTTTGAGTCAGTTCTTCAGGACAATTGCTAAGCTCAGTATTTCTTATATAGTCATTGTTTCTAGAAGTTACATCTTTTTTCTCTGCATTGTTCTGATTTCTTATATAGCAAACACTGCGGGTTTTTTAAATGAGATGATGTCTGTTACAGTGTCTTTCGAGTGTCCAATACAGGTTTTGAGAGTTTGATGAGTTTGCATTGGTTTTTAAGAATATACTGCTATATACTGTATTGTAAAAGTGAGCAAAGATGTCAGTGAGAATATTTTAAACATAAAATCAGTAACATTTTAACAACTACAGGTCAAAGGGGAAAAATTAAAGACTTTATATCTCTTTTTAGTTCACTGTGATCTCGACTGCCATTAACTCTGTTTTATAAGATATTTCCACGTATATTCTGTTATTTATAATAGACTTGTTTGAATAAAAATAGCTGCAGTGGCTCGTGTACAGTAAGAAGTAGAGGTATCACTGTAACCGAGGACTTGCTGGTAAAAATAGCTTGACTGTTGCCTGCAAGTGTTGAGCCAAGGAGGACAGGCTGTCTCGAGAAACCTAAAAAGGTCTCATAATGCTTTGAGCGTCAGGATCTGCCAGAAATGACCTGAAAACTTCTTCCTGATTCTTGCACAGATCAATATTTTTGATGGTTAAAGGGGAGATCCTTCATACCTCATACTTTTAGAAAAAGGTTAGACTTACCGACAATAATAAGAAAAGAGGCACTCTGGTATTTCAGAGCTATTTTTCTAATTTTCAAAAATGAACCTTTGTGTGGAACAATTTCTAAACCCTGTCACCATTTACTGTTTCACTGTTCCAACTCTTTCTCATCTTTAATATTCCATTAAAAAAAAAATATATATATATATATATAAATATAAAAAACGTTTCCCATATTATAAAAACAGGGGATAAAACTTGCCTCCAGAATAATTCATTAAACCTTGTGGTACAGGTGCACACTCTTCATCTACAAAGTGCAGAATGAGAAGGAAATTTGGGGGTAAATGCTATATATAGTTTTAAGTGCATCCATACATGGGGTGGAAGGGGAACAGCATTCCTCCAGTGAGAGGGTAATATTTTTGTTGCCATCAGCGAGTGCTTCCCAAGCGGCATCAGGCTGGTCTGCCACCTCTTTGCGCTGTTTAAATTTCTTGGGGTAAGTCTCTTTTGTTAATATTTGCTAGCTGGTGTGCTAATTTTATTTTAGAAATAACTTTTTTCAAAATGAGCTTCACATTAGGAAGAGGACTTATCTGCTGCCAATCCTGGGGCAGGTGAAATGTGTTGCATAAATAAATGGCAGCAGATAATCTGTCTCCTGTGTGGGGGGGAAATGAAGCAGCAGTCTGTAATCTCCCTGAGCTGTACTTCCTTTCATACCAGGGTATTAAGAGGTTGCTGACCCTCTTTTCTTAATTTGCGTCAGCCAAAAAAGGACGATATTGTGCTGAAATAATTATTTATACAGAACGGAAGCACAATTAGCCTGCAGCAGAGTGTGGATATGACAGCTGGCTTAGATCTAAGTCTTGTTCCTGTACAGTCTGATCACTCTGATTTCCTGCGCAATCGTTTTAATTAAATAGTGTGAGGACTGTGCTCTTCTGGTAATGACACTGTTTCCTTCATTTATCCAATAATGGAATAGGCAGACTGGTGAAAGCTATTCATAGCTGAGCTGTGTGAGGCTGTTAGAGGAAGCAGTTGAAGTGCTGAGCTCGAGCAAAAAGTTGGAACTGCCATGCTGTCTCATAAATGTTTGCCTTTAAACATTGTTTAGGTCTATTAGAGATTCGGGTGTGGGTATTTTTGTCATGTGTTGTATAAATTCTACAACAGAACAGCAGAAACTGCACCTGTTAACCTTTGCACACTGTTGATTTCAGAGATGACAGCACATCTAATACTTTAAACTTACATCACAGAATGATTGCAGTAACAGTGGTGGTAAAGAAAATACTTGTATTGACATTTCTAACATGGCTAACACATGTTTGGTCTCCCCCTCCCACTGGTACTCTTGGCCAGGACTCCTTGAAGTGTTCCAGTCATGGCTTCCAAAGTCATACCTTGGTATAAGAAGAAGCATGTGAGCCAAGTCAAAACTGATTATGCTTATCATCACACTAAACACGTTTCCAAGCAGCACACAGAAAGGTATGACAGTGACATTTACCTGCTGCTTTGAGTAGCACAGCTCTTGCTGCTTTGCGACGTAGAACAAAAAACACACACAGGGGTGTTGCTGAGGAGCAGCTGCGGTAGTGGGTGTGTCTGCTTCCTAGCTGTCAGTTTATTTGTCATGTCAAATTCAAAGTTCTGCAAATTCTGATTTTCATGAACAAATCAGCCAGTCACAGAGTGATACATGCTAACTGACTGAATACTCAGATGTGTTAGTTCTGTTTATCGTTTTCCACAGGAATATATTTTCATCCCTCTTTATTATAGCTTCAGTTTGTTTCTTTGTAAAACCTCAATGTATCACCAGTGATTCTAAAGCTCTTTGTCTATGTGAGCTCCAGAATCTCTGAGAGCTGAACCCAAGTCGGGATTTCAGGAAGTGCTATTGCTTCTGTTGCTCTGCAGCTTCTGCCAACAGATCTTATAGTTCAGGCCAATGAAAGACATGTATGCATTTGTCTTTGTTGCTATAGCATGCTTTTTAAACAGGTTTTCTGGCCCTTACAGCTGTGCTGTGCAGTATAGTCATACTTAACATGATATTATACATGCTGAAGATTGGCTTTTTCGTCACTAGTGGTGAGGTAATAAACTGAGCCCCTACGAGCCAAGTTCTGATCTCCCAGTGATCTGGTAGGAAACTGCAGCTGTCTAATAGCAGATGACTAATGTCACCACTTGAACCTGACCTACATCTGAGGCTACTAACTATACACAGTTGTGCTAGTACTGAAGAAATTTCTCTCAAAGTGGTGGTTAGTCTTTATACACAGAATGTCAATTTTCTGGTTATTTTGTAAAAATAATTTTCTGGATAAAATCATAGTTTGTTGTGCAAACGACACTAGCCACTGTCAGATTTTTCACAATAGTGGTTGTGGTATGCATGTAGAGAATAATATCCATTAATCAATTTTCTTAACCCCAGCTAATTTTGAGAAAAAGACAAAGTACATAAACAGATTTAATCCCTCTGTGGAGTATACAATACATCAGGCAGATATGCTGGGAAATCTTGTAACTGCATGTTTGTAACTGTTAGTTATTGTTTACTGCGAGTGTTTGTGTTTTTATGTATGTATATGTTCAGAAGACAAACTCAGCTTAGCTGCTAAATTAAAACCTGAGAATTTTTTTATGCAGAGAACTTGCTTCCTGATTTTTAATGATGTGTTTTCCTCAACAGCAAATCAAGCTCTAAATCGGTGAGCCAGGCACAGGCCCAGGCCACGGAGGCTATGGCAGAACAAGCCTATACCGTGCCGGTGTTCCGGCAGAGGTGAGTCTGCTCTGGCTGACGGCTATTTCTGTCGCAAGGTAACATGCAACTACATTTTCTACTGGCTGACCCCTGTAACCACAGCACATTTCTTTAGTATAACTTGTTAATTATTCAATGATTACCGTTTAAATTATGAAACAATTACACAGTCTTACTGCTACTATCCTATAGACTCATAACACTGACTCCCTGCCCTCAAGGTTAGTTTTATCCTGTGTTATGCTTGATATGCTCAATGCAACGGTTTCAGATTGTATCATACAATTATTTTAGGGTAACAGTTCAGCTTGTAGGTAAATATGTAACAAACGTATAGCTAACAATGATGCTAAAGTCAATCTTAGTCAAAGATTAATCTGATGTATGCATTGTTAGGACTGCTGAGGAGACTGAGGAGTACCAGAGAGTAAGCAAAAATGTTGGGAAAGGACTGGCTGTTATTCAGGAGGAGCTTCATAGGATGAGGATCGCTACTAAGGTCCAAGTGGAAAGTCTTGAAATTCAGAAAGAGGTTAGTAACCATCTGCTAAACAACTCAAGGTGACACTATAGTTCCTTTGTTGGTTTGTTTTTCTGGTGTTTTATCGCATATATATGGAACAAGTTTAAAAGTCTGTGGAAATGTTATATGTACGCTTTAATGTATCTGTCTCTGTTACAATCACTATTAAAATTATATCAATTTGTAATCATGAGTACAGCAAAACAACAGATCTAGAGTCTCTAAATGTAATCTAAATCATTCACTGTAGATACTCAGCTGTACATTTCTATGAAATCTGAGCCCAATGGTCTTATTGACATTGCATCAGTGAACTGTTGGTCAAATCAGTCTCAGGAATAAACCAACTTTTTAGGAGTTTTAACAATATGATCACTAACATCTGCTGTTAGTGATGTTAGTGATCACTAATGTTCCTTCATTGGAGAATTGTTGACAAGAATTGTTGACAAAGATAACATATTGTACTAAAGTGCTTATGTAATCTCTGCCCTATAGAGATAATGCATAAAAATGTCATTTTCATAAATACATTAACTTGATGCAGTTGACTCTCTCCAGGTTAAGGGGATGATGAGAAAGAGAGTGGATCTGTTGGAGGAAATCCCCAAATTGCCAGACTTCTTGGTGGCCTTACGGCCGCATACTGTGTGGGAGAAGACTCCTGTCAAGCTGTTCTGCACCGTCGAAGGAAATCCAAGGCCCATCGTCAAATGGTCAGTATACTGCCATCACACACAAGCGGGTTATTAAATTTGACTCAAGCTTTATGGTAATACCATTATAAGCTTTTCTGATTTATTACACTATTGAAATATTTTAGGACTGTAGAACATCACTGTGGTGTGAAACTGATTCAGATTCATTGGCAGGTATAAAGATGGAGTGCCAGTAGATCCACTGAGTGCCCCAGGAAAGTACAAGCTTGAGAATAAATATGGAGTCCATAGTTTGATTGTTAGCAGGTATGTATTATCTACAACTCTCAGCAGTTAGACATAAATGATTTCATTAAACTGAGTTTTATAACATGGACGCTGCAGCCTTTGATTTTCTTTTTACCTGAAATGAGGTAAAAAGAAAAAAGTCATGTTGTTCAGTAAATCAGAGAAGTAAAATGTTTTAGTAAAATTAAGTTATGAATTAAAATGAAGTTATTAATTACTGATATGTATTGGTAATGCATTAGCATCTCTGAAATATTCATACAAATTTAGTAAAGACTTCCACTATCAGTGAGCTAACTTTTTCCAGGTGCAGGTCGATTGTCCGTTTTATATCTCAGAATCCTCCGACTCCGTTTTGAGCCACAGTGTGGTAGTAACCAAGTGTGCTAGTTACTAGTTACTGTCGTCATTGTCATCTTTTTGTGCATGTGGTGGTCAGCATTAAACTGTAACAGTGAAGTGTATCATCAATAACATATAAAAATTATTTAAATGTAAAATTGTTAAAATGTAGTTATTCTGTAGACTATAGAATAAGACTGTAAATGTACAGTAATAAGGTAAAAGCCAATATATTGTTTCCTTAGACTAAGAAGCCTAAACTAATGTTAGGGCAACAGGAAGTGATATAATACAGTCTTGAATATATTATACAGTACTGTGCAAATGTCTTCAGCCACTTTATATTCTTTATAGTTTACAGAGTCAGACTGTCTTTCTTCTCCAAGCTCTCACTTATTTTCAGTCATACGTGACTTTAAGCTCACAATTTTTTGTTTGTTTGTTGTTCCGCTTAACACTGACCTACAAATCATTCAAGCACAAAAAAGCATCACCTAACACCTAACACTATGTGTCTACACATAACAGATAAATTGCACCAACAAGATGCCCAAAGAGGTATTAAGTGTTGTCAATTGCTGCACTGTTGGCAATATGTCCTTAAAAAATCTGGGAAAAGTAGACAAGTGGAGGACAAAAGAAATGGCTGACATTACAAAACATCTACAGCAGTTGAAGATTATCTGAAAGTCACGCCCAGTAAAAATCAATTAACAATGTGACACAGGACCTGAGAGATCTGGCTCTACTATTCAACAAAGCCTCAGCCTAAATGGTCTAAGATGAATGGTGGCTGCCAAGAAGCCATTCAAAGGAAGTGAAACAGGGAGAAAAGGCTGAGGTGGTGTACTAAACTGCACAAGAACTGGAATGAAAATCAGTATAACCTGCTCTGATTGGCCAATGAATCCAAATAGGGCATTTTTGGTTCAAATGATCATCAGTGAGAGTCTATAGCTGTCTATAAAGCATGATGGAGGCTCTGTTATCGTTTGAGGCTGCAGTTCAACCATTTTGCCTCGTGTGCTGTATTTCCCTGTATGTTTACACGTTTCTATAAATCTCTGCATCTGCTTCCGATTCTTCCACCAAAATATAAAGAAGTGGGGGTTGTTTAAGACTTTAATGAATTTATCAACTGAGTGAAAATTTCTAGCATTTAAGCAACAAAAAGGCTTCCAGCTCCAGCTTTCAGGATTTCTTCTGGATTGTGTATTAGTTTTTCTTCCAACGGCGCAAACTGAAATTGCTCCCTGCATGGACTATATATGTTTTGGGGGTTTTGTAAACTTTTTTTCATTTTAAATTAAAAAAATGTCCCATTAAAAGTTTAAATATGTTTTATGAGGTTTGTTGAAAAGACAATATTTTTATATAGTCAAGCAATTTTTCTAGTTGCTGTATTATAACCAGCCTTCAAACTGAAAGGAAAGCAGCATAGAAACAAACTGGGAAAGACTGAACGTCTGTCACTCATGCTCAGCGTAGATGTTTACACTTACAGGACTTTTATTTTGTTAGCACATTATATCGATATCTTGACATTATCTGACAGTCAGCTGGAGAGTTAGAGGGGAGATTGCTAAATTGAGGGTGAGGCTGCAGCCTGCTTCTTTTCGTCATCTTCAAGACCCCTCAGCTGTTCATGTTGGAGTGCTGACCTTTGCGTCATTCGAGCCATGAATTCCTCTGACTGCGCTCCGCTTCTCTCTGTCCCTCCCTCTCTCTGAGAATTGGAATATCTCTGGACCGTCATTGCATTGAAGGTCACTGAGAACATCGTAGTTTATTTGCCAAACTTCTTCAGAATCAGTCATTTTCACATTCTTTATGCAAAAAGCACCAAGTGACAAGAAGGATGCATCTATGTCCAACACAGCTGGGAAAATGGATCTTTTAAAATAGTTCAGCTCAGGCTGAAGGTCAAATTTCTTCCTTCTATTCTAAACCTAAGACTCTTCTTGAGTCTCAACACAATTGCTTGCATTTTACCTTCTATTAACCTGAATAGAGTACATGTTCTTCAAACCAAATGGCATCAAATCAAATATAAATGTTGATATACTGCAATCAGTGACTTCTTCCTACTCTGGCTGACCTTGTAGGTGTGTTGTGAGTGATACTGCTGAGTACAGTGCTGTGGCAACCAATCAGCATGGCACAGCTACCAGCAAAGCTAAAATTATTGTGAAGAGTAAGTCTCCCTCTTTCTTAAAGACATTGCTCACCTCCCATGTCTTTCTCTGTAAACATAAACGTCTTTTCTTCACAGGACCAGCTGGAGCCGGAGAGTCCTGCCATCTTGGTTTAGGTGAGAGCATAAAGGGAGTTAGTAAGACTGGGGAGTGTGGGGATTGAGGTGTCACGCCCAGACACAAGCTCATGGAATCATGACACTTCAAATAGCAGCGCAATGAGAGGCCTGATAAGAAGTGGAAACTGATGGCAAGCTGTTCCTGTCCCGTGACTCCCTCTGAAGAAAAACAAAACACAGATCTGTCTTTAGATGAGCAGCAAGCGATCGAAACATTTATGTACATGTTGGGATTTAAATAATGAGCAGTCCAGAAAATACTAACCTCCACAAGATTTCATTTTGACTAAAAACACCAGACATCTCCTTTGTCAAAACTAATTAAGCTGGATTACCTTATTTAAGATTTATTGTATACATTGTTGAAATGAAAAAACGCATGCTGTTCACTCCTTATGGACACATTTTTTAAAAATTCCAGAGAAATAACTGTGACTACAAATTGTTTCTACTTTCTTAATGTTACTGGATGTGCTGATTGTACTTGAAAGCTCTTAAACCAAGTCCACGTTTAAAGTGAAACACTCATCACACATCACTTTGTGGAAATCACAGCCTGTGGTTGCCAAAGCAAGGGACAGTGTCACAAAATGTCCTTAAAATCATTGACGTCTAAGATAGCAAATCTCAGACCTCATTTTGGCTCCTGGACACGTATACTGAATTTTGATGCTTTTGAATGACATGATCATAGAGTTATATTGAAAAAATGTCAGATTTATGTTCATAAATCCATTGTGGTTCTACATGATCATTCTGACATTGCAAACATGTTCTCTCCACATATCCACAAAATATGATTATTATCTGATTGCTAATGATGTTGCAAATCTTGTCCTCCAGTGCCTCATCTGACTGAGATCCATCCCAGTAAGCTGGATGTCAGCCTGCTTGACCGGTTCCCAGTGTCTTTTGGTGTGGAGGGCAACTCCATCAGACTGGTGTGTACAATGGTGGTGGTCCCCGATCTCCCCAACTTACCACCCATCGCCCAGTGGTACAGAGATGGTCAGACCTTCTTTCATTCTTTCATTATGTTTGTGTGTAGCACTGTCGGTTGACTGTGGAGTTTGGTCACTTCTCATTATGTCCTCTATCTTGTATTCTAAAAGATAAACTGCTGAAACCAAGTAAACTGGTGGAGATGTCAGTGGGTGGAGGTGCTGCCTCTCTCACGCTGCCTCACCTGGCCAAGGATGATGAGGGCCTCTACACGCTTCGGATCTTCACAAAGGACGGCACTGCTGAGCATAGTGCCTACCTGTTTGTCTCAGGTAGGACACAGTCCTAACACCACGTGATCGACTTTGAAAGAACAAATCAGAAATCGCTGTTTAGAATAAATAGAGCAATGGCAAAATTTTTAAAAAGCCATGAATGAGCAAAAGGGATAGAATAGCACAAACCTTAGAAACTTTAAACTTACCACTTATAACTTACCTTACTTAAAATACCCAACTATAATCTGGTTAATATATATGATAGTCTTATTATGCGTAGTGCATAAATAACTTGCTTTGAACTAATAATAGATACGAGAAAAAAATTAAGATAAGTTGGTTAAAAATGAAAATACGTAACACTGTTGAACCTTCCTCTGAGGTGAGAAATTTTTGAATTTCTTTGTGGAAAAGGTGAATAATGCCAGGGCTCAGATATCACCACGTCTGCTCTTGACACCTCAGTCACTGTTCCTTGCTCTGCTGCTTTTGGCCAGTTTGAGCCTGTAACTTCCTTTTTATTGTATGAGGTTGTTGGTCATCTGAAGCCCACAGGTTTCCCTGCTGATGTTGTTCCACCTTGATTATTTAAAGAGGTCATTTCTACTCTTCCATCTCTCCATCTGTCCTCGATAGCAGTTTCTCATCTGGTATTTTTCCCAAACCTTTTAAGCATGCTACAGTATTTTATCAAATTTTAGGGCTATTTCCAAGCTTTTCTTTTTCTCTGAAGTTCTGGAGAAAATTGCTTATAGTCAGCTAAGATGAAAATAGTGACCTTGAGATTTTTCAGTCTGGTTTTAAATCTCTGCTTGGCACAGAATCTGTTTTGCCTAGGGTTGTTAATACCATCCTCCTGGCTAAAGATTTTTAGGTCTTACCTGGCTGAGAGAACATTTTGTGTAAGTCCTCAGCTCTGGTCTCATGTGGGGTACCACAGAGATCAATACTTGGACCTCTGCTTTTATCTTCTGCCCATTGGCTGTACTTTTAGAAGCCTCTCCGTTGCTATGCAGATGAGACGCAGGTTTATATGCCCCTAACAAAGAAAAATAACTACACTATGCAAATGGTGGTAAATGATGTATCTTGTGTCTTGAGCAAGTGAAAGCTTGGTTGGCAAAATGAAATGTTTTATTAGTTAGAAATTAAATTAAGAGTTCCTAATCTTTTCTATACTCACAGCAGTACATAGATTTAAAACAGGTGTTATTGACTCCTTATTTCCTGTTACCACACATTAGGCATAGTATGCAAATAAGCGGTGGAGCCATAATAGTTGTGTCTATCACCATTCGTCTTCCATTCTTCCTCCCCAACATACCCGTGTTTCTTTATTCCCTAGATGCTGCTCCCTCTGCACCCGGAGCCCCCGGCGCACCAATGAGCGTAAAGGCCTATGACATCAATTCGGACTATGTCCTAGTTGCCTGGAAACCCCCAAACACTGTCAACGAGGCACCCATCACTGGATACTTTGTGGATCGGTCAGTTTTAATCTTGAGAAGGCTTCCAGCTCTCTTTAAATAGACCACAGTTGGCACACTGACATGAATACAGTGGATTTATACTGCACTTAATGCCAAGGAAGTGAGTCATAGTTATTAGAGCTGCACTCCTTAGAAGATTTTCTAAATTAAATGTATCTTTTCACACCAAATGCCAGATATGATGTGCTTATTTTCATGGTTACATAAAGTGCATATAAGACTTATTTTATTAACAGTGGAACATTGAAAATGTATTTAATAACATATGTTTATATTTTAAACAGATGTTTAAAGTGGGAAAATGAACCATTTTAAGAAAAACAATATACCTTATTTTGGATTTGATGGCAGCAACACATCTTTGAAAAAACCGTTGGTGCAGAGCCATGTTTACAGCTGACTACATCCCCTCTTCTTTTAACAACCAGATGATTACAGCGGAGGGTTGGGAGATCAGTTTTGCCCTATTTTTGCCTGCTGTATGATCTTCTATGTCATCTTTTTCATTTCATGATGCACCAAATGTTTTCAACTGGTGAAAGGTCTGGACTGCAGTTTTCTTTAAACAAAAATACTTGCAAGTGCAGCCCTTCTCACCAGTTTATTAGGATACTTTAACTTCTCAGCTTGTCAAAATTGCCTCATAACAAATATAAAATGTCATGTGAAGTACTCTCTTATAAAGAGAGATTAATTTCATGATAATGGAGAGTTTATTTGCCGTAAATGATCCATTTCATAGGTGTGAAGCTGGCACTGACACTTGGGTGCAGTGCAACGATGCCCCAGTGAAGATCTGCAAATACCCAGTACATGGCTTAAGGGTTGGCCACTCCTACTACTTCCGGGTCAGAGCCGTGAACAGCAGTGGCATCAGCAGGCCCTCACGCAAGTCAGACAAAGTGACGGCCCTGGACGCTGCAGAGAGTGAGAGACTGCAAGGTACAGATGAAGGTAAATACAAAATACAGGACAGCAGGATGCCAGCGTTTTCTGACCGATCTGTTGTCATTTCCTGCAACAGTGATTAAAATTGAAGGAAAATACGACATAGTGATAAAGGATGATGACCTGGAAGGTATAGTGGTTACACACTCGTCTGGTTTCACAGTTTTTGTTTCCCCTATCTTTAAGCCACCACCTCACAATCTCACTAAATACTAACATCTGTCACTCAACCCCAGCAGCACCATCATGAGAACATTTTACATTTCATGGGGATGTTTGCTTAAAAAGGCATCTTCCCTGATCAAAATCTCACTGACGTTTGTTTGCTGTCCTGTTCTGTTTTCTGTTCCACTATCAGTGAATTTTCTTTCCATTTATACCTGTTTATTGGACATGATCATTATTCCAGTAACAAATGAGTGCTGCATGATTAAATTAGTTACTATTACAGGAATATGTTTTCATCTTAAGGTGTGGCATTTGAATTCTGACCTTTACATTCGTATCTTTTTCAACGAAGGAAACATGAGAAGGAAAAACATTTTAATGCTGATCTTAGAACTAATCTGTCATTTTCTCACAAGGTTTTTTTTTAAACAACACAGGGAAAACTGTTTTCCAGAGCCTTCCCAGCTTAACTTTTGTGGTGCAGTCTTTGATCTAATCGAACTTTTTCCATTCACACTTTAACTGAAACGTTTTTCTCTTTAAATTGTGTCCACTTAATATAATATACTACTTTAACAAAAACTTATAACAGATGAAAACTAATTTTAGAAACTAATAGAAAATATCAAAAATATTACATATTTGTATAAAATCACAATCAAGGCTATTGTAGAAGTCCCACATTTCACTGTTAACTTTAACTTTGATATGTCCTTTTAGTTCATATTTCTATTTTTTTTAATCTGAAATATGGGGGTTTTGTCCATGTTCTGGTTTATCTAATAGCTAACTGCTGTATATGAAACTTGTAGTTAAACAAAACTAAAATATTGTGTGTTTTGTGAGCATTGAGCCACCAAACCACATACGAGGCTGTGGCAGCTCTAGTGTAGCATTTGGATATGTAATTATTGTTGAATGCTACCAAAAATAATTATTTAATCTTTAATAAAATTCCACCAATGTTATTGTCCTGCTGATCAGCACTTTTAGAATTTAACAAGCGAGAAAAAGGCAGGACTTAGTTGTGTTTGTTTTCATCACTTATAATTAAAATTTTATGAAAATGCGTTATTGAAGTCCATATAGTGGTGAATATTTAATCTCCTCTCTGCCTTTGAAAGCAAGCTCAACAGTAACATTAGAAGCATTGTAAAAGTCACTTTAAATGGTAAATGGCCTGTATTTGTATAGCGCTTTACTAGTCCCTAAGGACCCCAAAGCGCTTTACACATCCAGTCATCCACCCATTCACACACTGGTGATGGCAGCTACATTGTAGCCACAGCCACCCTGGGGCGCACTGACAGAGGCGAGGCTGCGGGACACTGGCGCCACCGGGCCCTCTGACCACCACCAGTAGGCAACGGGTGAAGTGTCTTGCCCAAGGACACAACGACCGAGACTGTCCAAGCCGGGGCTCAAACCGGCAACCTTCCGATTACAAGGCGAACTTCCAACTCTTGAGCCACGATCGCCCAGCTTTACACTACATCCAGTCATCCACCCATTCACACACACATTCACACATTGGTGATGGCGAGCTACATTGTAGCCACAGCTGCCCAGATAAAAACCTGAGTACAAAAAGTGTATAATGTGGGACTTCTGCAGTGGCTGCTGTTCTGTGTACGTTATGCCTCAACACTGTTCACTCCCAATCTAGGCTACGTAACTATTCCAGGTGAACCCACAGATGTGCATGCATCCGAAATTTTCAAATCATATGTCGTGCTGAGCTGGAAGCCTCCTAGCCCCCGTGGACGAGCTCCACTGTGGTACGTCATCGAGAAGGTGTGTGCTGCTTCACTTTTGCCCATCAGTTGCTCTCAGTTTAGCCGATTTAACCTTGGTACTGTAGCTGAGGGATAAACAAGACAGTCACATTTAAATGTCCTCTCAAGTTTTACTTAAATGGCAGCACTACACACAAATGAAGCTGTATTACGTTTGGGTTGCGTGAAACTTCAATACCCCAAATTACATGTTTTTTTTCTTTTCTCTACACTAGCATATCTCCAGATTTCAGTTTGATACATTTTTGAACTTTTGATCTCATCTTTAGAGAAGCTTCTGTGGGTTTAAACAGGGTTTTGCTACCCAGTGTAAATATGGAACAATGGATTTACCGCAACCAGTTTAGAGTCACATGACATGTTTTAATGCATATAATCGCAAGGATGTAAACATAGCTGTGAGCTTATAATATATTGCAAACAAATTCATATAGTAGCCATAGTGAATGCTTATACAAGAAGTTCAAATGTAATATAAATTTGTGTGATAGTAGCTATATATTGAGATGCTAGATTTCAAGTTGATGATAGTCTGAAATCTTATTTATTACATATTGTATCTGATGTATTGTGTTTTTTATAGTATTTTTAATGCCACGTATTAAGCAAGCCAGTCAAGTTGTAAACAGTCTTGCTAAAAATGTTGACATTTAAACAATATGTTTATTATATTTCCCGAAAAAGTGAGAGAATGTTTTCATCAGGTTTAGCTTGAATAACAGTGTTAGCATTGCCCCCGGTTCAGTTACATGTCAATAGCAGAATTCACACAAAGATTGATTTTATTTTTAACCCTTTTGGCGCACACAAACATACACTTTGTTATTTATGATTCTCATATCTTAAATTATTTAATTAATTTAATAAAAGTGAGATTTAACTTTGTAAAACACAGTATAAAAGCTGCTCTTTTTGTCTATGCCACATCACATATGGCTATACCTTCTCATTTCCCCCCCTCCCTGACTTTCCCACACAGTGCTTAGCAGGCACTGGAGACTGGCAGCGGATCAACACAACAGTCAAACTGCACTCCCCTCGTTACCCAGTTTTTGATTTGCAAGACGGGCAAAAGTACCAGTTCCGAGTGTATTCGGTCAACATGTATGGCTCCAGCGAGGCCTCTGCGCCCTGTGAGCCCATCCAAAAGGTTGATGAAGATGGTAAGAGCCAGGATCAGTGCAGACTTAAAGACACGTGATTATATATCCAGCAAAGCACAATGCACACAAAAACCTGTGAAGAAATGCTGAATCGTGATATTTTGTAATTTATTAGAATTATAGATATTAAAGGTCCAGATGGGAAGGTCACTAAAACAACTTTTTTTTGTGTTTGTCTACCTTAAGCAAAGTGTTTTAGTGCATACATGTAAATGTGTCCACAAAAACAAATGCATGAAAAGCCCAAATACAGTTTATTTCAAAAGTGATTGACTGTGTTTTGCAGGTACTGAACTTCCAATTGGTATGTACAGTAAAATATATAACACACTTTAAAAGCACTTTTTTCACACTGCTGTAAGTTCACTCTTTCACTCTCTGGTCTGTGTGTGTTTGTTCTCACTATAAGTGATGAACTGGAGCACTTGGGGATGGCTTAGTAGGCTGTTATATTACAAGGTAACGAGAAGTTTATAAAGGAAAATGGGATTATTCTGGGCTCTCGTGCCTAAATTCAAATTAAATCCCAGAAACGCTCCTCTGTCACAGTGTTCTGCTTAAACATCCTGTTCTGCAAAAAGGCATGGCAAAGCCATTCCATGGGAACTTAAAAACAAGTCCTCTGTGCTGTGTTTAATCACTGTGTTTGTGCACACAATATACAGGAACACAGAACACAGCACAAATATCGAATGCATGCATGTTTTTTGAGTAGCAGTAACCTGCTGTAGCTGTAACCTGCAGACAAGTAGGTGGAAGTCAAAGCTTCAGTGAGTATTATTTACAGCTAATTGTCATGATTTCTGTTCTGTAAGAAAGTAAATTGTTAGTAACTGATACATTAATTAGTCATTTGAATAAAATGTTGTTTAATACAGAAAAAAATATTTACAACTGGTTTGATGTCTGAGGTCATCAGTTGTGGAATCATTCTGTCCTTGTCCTTTTTTCCACTTTAACACTTTCAGCTTTGTATATTTTTGGTAATTAATTAATATTACATGTATATATGTTTTTTCTTTGCCGCACAGGCGTCCCCTCTGCTCCTGGCCATGTTGTTGCTACTAGGAACACCAAGTCATCTGTGTTTGTGCAGTGGGAGGCCCCCAAACACCTGAAACACCTCATGGGATATTACATCGACGGCCGTGTCGTTGGAGCCAAGGAATGGTTTGCATGCAACCATAAACCCTTCAAACATACCAGGTAAGAGTGACAAAAATGTTACACGATGGTCTTACTGTGATTCAGATGTTTCAAATGACACCAGTTTGGCAAAACACGAGTTTTTGCTTCTCAGCCTTTTGAACAAGAAGGAAAAAAAGAATTTAATGAATATAAATAAAGTGTCTCCTCTTGAGGAGTGTTACACAGGAGTGCAGTAACTCCACAGCACACAGAGAGCTCAGTCTGAGAGTCCCTGAGCAATGTGTCAGGTTTAATGTAAGGCAAAGGCAGGTTGTGGAGTCATGGATAAATGATGATCATTTCAACAATTTTCTAGCTTGTTTTATACTTTATTCTGCAGTATTCCCAATATTAGCTGACTTTCTCAAATCTGAAGATAAACTCACGATGGCTTTTGTGAGTGGAGCTCACAAAAAATAGTTTAGCCAGAATAACAATATGTACATAGAAATATCCGATGTGGGCACTGGTTTAGCTCAGTAGGTGAGCAGGCGACCACACGCCCGTGACCAGAAGAAGCGAACGGGCTTTGAGTCCGAGCTGTGGCCCTTTGCTGTGTGTCTTCCCCTCTCTCACTCTCTCCCCACGTTCCTGTCCATCTTTCACTGTCACTGTTCAATAAAGACAAATGCCCCCCAAAAATAATATTTACAAAAAAGAAATATATAGAAACAAGAGGAAAGACTTCAAGAGGTTTTATATGTATTTGATTTAAAAAATGAGTGTGTGCGTGCCTCAGGTTTGTGGTGCACGGCCTGATCCCAGGGGAGACCTATGTGTTCCGTGTCCAAGCCGTCAACCTCTTCGGCCTCAGTGAGGAGTCACAGGAGTCCTCTCCCATTGCCGTGGAGCCTGCGCTCGGTAAGAGTATTATCAAGTTCATGATTGCGATTTATATGCTGCCTCTGAAAAGTTAAAACGCTCTTTGAAACTGTCATTTTTTTAAAGAAATGTACATTTCTTTGAAAAAATAGAGGAATACATTGGAGAATGTATAATTTAAGAGAAATGGTGTTTCTTAAGATTACCGGAGTCCTTGAACCAACGTGATGCTCAGTGTGATTCATTTCATTATTCTGTGCAGGCAAGGGGGCTGAGTATGGTATGTATTCAATAGCTGTGTTTACTTTTGTCCCCCCCTTACTTACCCACAGCTTTCTCTTTATCCACCTTTCACTTTACATTATTGTGTTTTGATCACACAGAGACGTATTTTTAACAGGACTCTACAAAACACTTCACACTTCAAAGTCTGACAGTTACTCAGCACAAGAGTTGAAAACTTTACGATAAAACTTTGCAGTAGCTGCTCAGTGAAGTGTGAGAAAGTGCATGACAGGCTCACATGCAGCCGATCACAGTCATCGTTTCCTAGATTGATTAAAAAATGTTGAACTTTGAAAGACGTTATGTAAGATGATGTCATACAAAGTTTAAATATGAAGCTTCATTAAATGTGAAACTTTGTAATTCAGCAACTCCCAGCTCTCCCTTTGGGATCACCATGCTGAGTTCTGATGGTTCCTCCATAACTGTGGCCTGGAAGAGTCCCAAACACTGTGGTGGCTCCAAGGTTAACGCTTACTACATTGATAAGCGGGACGCTGATACTTTAGTCTGGAAGGAGGTCAACCTAAACGCTGTCACAGAAAGAATGTCCACTGTGAGTAATCAGACACAAGATTAAGATTTACTTTCTTAAAGTTTTCTTTTCTTGTACTTGATAAAGCTAAATTTGATTAATTTACATTTACTCACTTTATTATTACTACTTTGTTCATTCATTTGATGATTGTGCCACACGTTATTTTAGGTGGAAAATCTGAAGGAGGGAACTTTTTACGAGTTCAGGGTCACAGCTGGTAACATGGCTGGTGTTGGTCTACCATCTGCTGCCAGCGTTCCAATGAAATGTGAAGCTTGGACCATGGAAGAGCCAGGTACAGGATTGTCCATGTGACTTTATTCTGTAGAGTTATATGTATTTTCTCTGCATCTCACAGTGAGTATGGCAGCTGTTGTTTTGACAGAGGCAAATTCACCAAAGTGCCTGTTATCTATAAAATGAGCATCCAAGGCTTTTAAAATGTATTAAAGGTTAAAAAAAACATTTGAATTCAAGCCCAAAAAATAAAAATAAAAATAAAAAACTTAACTGACAAAAATGTCAGTTAAGTTGCGTTGACTCCAGTTCAACTACAG
The DNA here is from genome assembly GCF_051167445.1 of Perissodus microlepis. Classification (NCBI taxonomy): domain Eukaryota; kingdom Metazoa; phylum Chordata; class Actinopteri; order Cichliformes; family Cichlidae; genus Perissodus; species Perissodus microlepis. Next base: position 37,228,956 of record NC_140466.1, read on the forward strand.
CTCGTGCGTCGTGTGTTCTTTCTGGCACTGATGATGTTTCTTTAAATTCAAGGCCCAGCCTATGACTTGAGCTTCAGTGAGGTCAGAAGCCACTCTCTGGTCATCCTGTGGAGGGCTCCCATTTATACTGGAGCGAGTGCTGTCACTGGATACTTTGTGGACATGGCTAAGAAGGGCTCATCAGAGTTCGTCACTGTGAATCAGGAAGCTGTGAGCCACCGTTACCTGCAGGTAGCAAATCTGGTGCATCATGCATATTCCAACAAATGGCCAACCCTCTTTCCACATCCAAGTCACACTCTCCATGTGATGATATTTCCCTGGTTTTCGTAGGTGACTGGACTGGAGGAAGGTGAAAGCTATGTGTTCAGAGTCCGTGCTGTCAATGCACACGGTGTTGGAAAACCTTCCCAGTTGTCAGAGCCGGTCTGTGCTAAAGCTATTCCAGGTGATGAAAACAAACTGAACGTGTGCAGCCAGCTCTGCACTTTATCCTTTATATTGGCAAAACATTCAGAGACATGTGAGACGACAGCATGATAATTGTCTTTTATTAAAATACTTAGACATCGTATGAGCAGACATAAAACACAAAACCACTGATAATTACAGTTAAGCATTTTTAAGTAGAGAACTTTAGCATTCACTAGAGATATCATATTTCATATACAAATGAAAACTTATGTGTGGTATCACAGTATTTTGGGAATTTCTCTCACACAGTCTAAACATAGAGGCTGTAGTGCTTTCATATAGTTTACTTTTTTCATTTCTACAGACACATAGTAATGCTTTCTTCCTTACTTTGTAACATTTGACATATCATTGAAAAGATGTGTACACACTTTGGAAGGTGAATATCTTTGATCACTTCTCCCTGCAAACACATGCAAATTGAATTTGTTTATATCATGATTATCAGTTTAATTTATGAAACTAAGTATAGAATTAAAACCACACAGATTATCTGAAATGATATGATAGCGAGTATTTTATTTTTGTTATTACTCACTGGAGGGTTTCACGTGTAATTTGCAGGCACAAAGGAGATTGTGGCTGGTGTGGATGAGGAGACTGGAGATGTCTTCCTGTCTCTTGAGGCCTGTGAGATCTGCGAGACGTCCAAGTTTGTGTGGTCGAAGAACTACAAACCCATCAGTGACTGTCCCAGAGTGGCTGTCACAACTAAAGGCAGAACGTAAGCTTGATCTTTGAGCTTTGACTTTGTTCTGTGTCCTTCGTTTGTGACAGCGGGACGAATCTAATGAATCATTCAGTAAATACACCAGCGCAAACAATGAGCTTCTCCCTCGGGGCCTGAACTAGTTTGCTTTGTCATCTTGCTTCGGTGAACTCAAAATGAAAACATGAAACACAGCCGGATCAAGTTTTTATGTTTCCATTCAAAAAGCTAATGGTTCATTCAAGTGTCTTCTAAAAAAGCTCATTATTGGCCACTTTTTTGCATTTTTAGCTGGCCAAAAAGTCACAGGTGATTGTATTGCCTCAGCATTTAATGGGAATTTACTGATTTAAGTTTAAAGTAAAAAAAAAAAGTTTGACTGACCAAAATGTACCAGAATATTTTTAATAAGAGTATGAGGAAATAGTGAGGACTATACCATTAGGATATGTAACATGACACTGTAACAAACCCACTGTTTTAAATAACAGCAAATTTGAATGGAAATTAAATTTATAGTAAGAATTAATTACAGTGACTTGTGAAAGAATTTTTATGTTTGACATCCTGTTGAATCCCAGTTGAAAACTGCTTTAAATGTCCTGACTGTAATGGATGTTACCTTTATTTCACAGGTCCAGACTTACTTTCACTAACCCTGATAAAGATGATTTGGGCAAATACTCTGTCATCGTCACTGACACAGATGGAGTCTCTGCCAGCCATACTCTCACTGAGGATGGTCAGTCATGTCTACAAGTTGCTCTATATGTCAAAAGCAGTCATAAAAACATCAGATTTCATAATTCAGAGCCTCTTAGTTCTTCTCGCTCTGAATTGTTTCTTTATGAGTATATTTGTTTTCTTGAATCTTTCCTGCAGCCCTGAACACTATGTTGGAGCTCAGCTATGCCATCAGACATCCAAGTGAGTGTTGTGCCTCACCATCAAACCCAGTTACATCCAGTTTGTTTCCTACTACTTTAATTTTTAAATGTCTTTTTCTTTTTCAGTTGTTCCTCTGAAACATGGTCTGAACTATGAGGTTCTGGAGAAAGGACACGTGCGATTCTGGTTGCAGGCAGTCAAACTTTCACCATCTGTGTCCTATAGATTCATTGTCAACGACAAAGAAGTCACGAGTGGGGAGGTAAGGTGTCGACCTTTCAGAAATGAGTGAGTGTGAAATTTAATTATGAGTGAGTTGTATGTCTTCCCTTCTGTGTCTTTTCAGTCCTAATAGAAAAATACAATCACACATCTTGAATTCTTGATTCTGTTCATCTGGACGTAGCGTTCTCAGTGGGAGAAGCGTTTCGTCAGTCATCCCACTGTCATTTCTCCCACCGAAAATGCTACATCCAGATGAACAGAATCAACTTTTGGGGATTTTCTGACCTGAATGATTGAACATTGCCACGCATCGAGACATTTTGAACTCTTGCTTTTAGGACATTGAATTCTTATTAGTCATTAAGCATCCCCTATTTTGATTTTAGTTGTTTGAGTTTGATTGTTTAGAGTTTAGTTTATCACTTTCATGATTTTATTCTTTTAGTAATGTCTCCATGTTTAGTCTTAAGTTCTTACTATCTTTGTAATATAGTTTCTGTTAATCTTTAATATTTTTTATATTTCTGACACTTTGTGTAGCCTTTAGCCTTCCCAGTGTCTGTGTGTATCTGGTCAAGTTGTCTCTTCTGTTAGGTGTTCTCTGTTTGGGTTACTTCATGTTTTATTTTGATAGTCATTTATGTCTGGTGTTGTATTTTGTTTCACTTCCCCTGTATTATTGTCTTTGATTGGTTTCAGCTGTTTTCTGTTACCCAGGTGTTTTCACTCATCCCTGATTGCCCTCTGTGTCTGCATGTAACTGGTAAATGGTTCTTATATAGTGCATTTCTATTGTACCCAAGCACTCGAAACGCTTTCTACAGCATGTCTAATTCACCTATTCACACACACATTTAAACATGCACTACATCTAAGTGCTTTTTCTCTGACATTCACAATTCACGCATCGAGAGCAGCTCAAGGTTCCACATCTTTGGCATGGAGACTAGAACGGCCACGGATCGATTAGTGGATGACCTGTTCATGAGCTACAGCCGCCCTGTGTGTATTTAAAGCCTTAGTTTGTGTGTGTTCCTTGTCATGTCATACTTCCCTTTCTGCTTCCTGGAATGTTTCTTCTGGTTTCCTGGATTTAGTTACTTTGCATCTTGTATTATTTAACTTCAGTTTGCATCTAAGTTGGATTTCATCAGCTAAATCAGCAGCTGGCCTTTTGTTTCATCGAGTCTACATCTGAAGTTTGCGTTTTGGACTTTCATTCTACACATTCCATTACAGGACATAAATATGAAGTTGAGGACTTAAGAGTAAAACTTCCTGCATTTCTTGTTCTCCTTTTTCCCAGCTTTGGTTCACATCATTCTTGAACTGATATGATCTCAAACAGCATTCAGTCAGAAAAACCCAACCAGACAAACACACAAACATCATTCTTGCCAAGCAGTCAGCTCAGGGTCACTTCATTTTTATTCTTTAGTTTCATTCAAAATAAAATGTTTCCACATGATAATATGACTACTAAGAAAAGTAAAGTTTAGCTTAATATGTAAAGGAACCCATATGTTACTTGAACAAAGACAAGGAAACTTTACAAATCTTTTATTATATTATTCTAGTAGTTTCTTAAAAGCAGAACAGATACTGTAAAGTAGTCTTTCCTTTTTTACAAATGAGTGGTAAAAGTAGTTAAACACATTGAAATTCTCATAGTTTAATATTTTCATCATTTTATTCCTCTTAGGGACAGAAGATCAGTCACGATGTGGCCACTGGAATCATCCAGATGACAGTGGATCATTTCACCAGAGCCAATGAGGGCACATATACTGTTCAGATCCATGATGGCAAGGCCAAAACCCAGAGCTCCCTGGTCCTGGTCGGAGATGGTGAGAGTTTTCCATCTCTCACATATAAGTCCATATAACTCGTGTTGGGATACTGATTTGGAAACTTTTATAAAAACCTCTGTTTCTCTGATTGCACCAACCAGCACAGCAAGCATTTCATCTGTGTCTGTTTTTTTCTCATTCAGTGTTTAAGGCTGCTCTGAAGGAGGCTGAGTTTCAGAGGAAAGAGCACATTAGGAAGCAAGGTATGAATATTTTTGATGACTTAAAAAAACACTTTGGCACAAGTAGTAAGCAAGTTTGAGTAAAATAATGAATTTAGAGATGTGTGCAGCCTTAATTTATGTCATTCATGTGGTTCTTTGTTCTTGTCCTTGTAGGCCCACATTTCTCTGAGTATCTATATTTTACTGTCACCGAGGATTGTACTGTTATGCTCGTCTGCAAGGTAACAAAACCACGTAATTATGTAGGATTTCCTGTAACTCTGACCCACATGTCAGATGTGCTTTCCACATGTTTATTGATTCTGTTTCACTTCTTATTGCTTTGCTTTCTTGTAAAAACAAAATCCTTTAATCTTTGTACTTGTCAGATGGCTAATGTGAAGAAGGAGTCAACTTTACACTGGTACAAAGACGATGAGGAGATTGTTCCAGATACTCCCCCCAATGTCATGTCTGGATCCTGTGCTCTTCCCCTCCCACTGGTAACATCTGCACAATCCACGCTGAAAAATATAATGTAATGTAATATAAAATAACCTTGTTTTTATTCAGTTCTCCAGAAAAGATCATGGTGTTTACAAGGCAGTACTCGGTGACGACAGAGGAAAGGACACATCTGTGTTTGACATTTCAGGCAAAGGTACATTTTTAGTGTTCTGATGGGTCAGCTATTAGCTCTTGGTATTGTCATATTAGGTTCCTGTACAGTATTCATTGTGTCGTTTTTCCCACTTTGATTTCCAGTGTTTGATGACATCATCAATGCCATCGCCCAGATTGCTGGTAGGTTGGATTAGCTAACTTAGACAGCATCTCAAACTGTTAAAATGTCTTTGCTGCATAGGCCAGTATATGTGTATATATATATATATATATATATATATATATATGTACTAGAAGTGCCTTTCTTAAGAAAAGTCCAGTGGAAAAGCTGCACCAACGTCAGCTGCAACAGTACTGCTGCAGTTTGATGCTGACAGAGCTGAAAACTGGTTCAGAAAGATAAAATACGTGTACATGTTAACCTGGAAACAATTATGAGAACCCCAGCTTTTCTCTAAATACACAAATTTACGTCTGCTTTGGCTAAGAGACGAGGCTGTGATGACATTCTGAAGTCATTTCCCTGTTGTTGGTGCCTGTGCGTTTCTTGGTGGTTGTCTTTAGGTGCATCTGCTTCTGAGCTGGTGTTGCAGTGTACTCCAGAGGGCATCAGACTGCAGTGCTACATGAACTACTATACAGAGGAGATGAAAACCGTCTGGAAGCACAAGTACAGTCGTGAATTTAAATATTTTAGATTATTCAAATATCTCTTTTTAGTTTATCATTTTAAGGTTTAGCTATTTTACTTAGATATTTAGAGATATTTTGTTTTACTGTTTATATGGAACAAAAGTTCACTATTCACAGACACTTATAGGCAGTCTGTGAGCTTACCCAGGCTGCTGCATGTAATACAGCATTGAATCATAACATCTTTTGAAACAAATTTTCTATGAAATACTTCAAACACAGATGTTTTGAGTAGTTCTGTGGGTGGCTCAGTTAGCAAAAGGAGATGTCATGCAAATGTGTCACTTGTGGGGGTTGTTTGTGTCCAACTTTGATCAGGAGTGTTTAATATTGTAGAGAAGCACTGCTAGTTTTTAAAGGGGTGTAAAAGCACACAGACATTATGCCTTAGAGTCACTATATCTCACATTTGAAAGCAGCCTACGAAATGTCTGTGTTTGTTTTTTCACTCTGTATGAATTAATAACTAAATTTTGAGATCCATGATGTAAACCTGCAGGGAGAGTAAGATTGCCTCCTCTGAGAAGATGAGGATTGGCGGTACAGCTGAGATGGCCTGGATGCAGATCTGTGATCCGTCCGATAAGGAGAAGGGTCATTACTCCATGGAGATCTCAGATGGCGTCAAGACCCACACCCGGACTTTTGACCTCTCTGGACAAGGTAAAAACCTCCATCTGTGCCACCATTTATTTTCATTACAGTTTTTCTCTTTTGCCGTGATTGTCTTATTTATTTGTCTATTTATTTTGGGGTTTCTAAGATGTGAAACCTTTTGTCTTTGAAAAATTGACTCCATTGTAATCATTTGTTTTGTAGCATATACAGATGCCTATGAGGAGTACCTAAGACTTAAGTAAGTGTTTTGATGTTACAAGTTTGTAGACATGCGGTTTTAATCATGTCAAATCTTAATCAAATCGAATTTCCTCTTCGTCTTTTAGGGCGGCTGCATTCGCTGAGAAGAGTGAGTATTTCACAACTTGTATTGAGACTGTTTGAGAGAGATTCCTCATGTATCTTTCAATAAAGGTACATTGATTAATTATTTTTTAAGCTGTTTATACTAAGCGCACATCTTACAAGGACGAAAAATTGATAATCACAAGTGCCCTCGACAGCTCTTTAAGCATTCTGAACATTTTCACAGGAATTTGTGGGAAAGGCATTTTATTTTAATGGCAAAGTAGAAATGAATGTCTTACTCAGTCTTCCTCTTCCTCCCCCTGAACATCTCAGACTTGATCTACTAGTGCACAATAACAACACTACACAATAAATGTAAAAAGACAGATTGCTTTAGTTTTAAGATCTGTGATTTCTAAGTCTGGGAGTGAAAAGTGACTTTTTCTTTTTCTGTTCAGACCGTGGTAGAGTGGTTGGTGGTCTACCTGATGTGGTCACCATTATGGAGGAGAAGGTAAACATTTTCCAAACTCGGCAATCAACGTGTCTTTTCACAGAGGGAGAAAAGACACGTTGTGGAAGATGATGCTTGAGTAATGATTAAATGCAGAGTGGTGGATAAACACAGAGAGCGAAAAGAGCTGAATGACGAAAAAGCACTCAGCAGCTCAGACCTGTTACACCATAGTCTGAGATGTACTGTTGCGTACAGTATTGATAACAGTATTGACAAAACACTTCTTTGGATGGCTTTTGTTCAGATGTCATGCCTCAATTCATATTTAGTCTGCAGTTTAAGGTTCATTCTAAAAACGTTTAAAAAGAAATGCCAACTTCAACTTCAAATTGTGGGTTAATAGTTAATAATAAATAAATACTATAATGTCTGACCTCATTATGTCAAGTGATTACAACAATTTTCATTAGTTTAATAAACACATGAATAAATAAATCTTTGTGTAAGAATGTAACAAACCTAAAATATGAATCGTATTCTGTGAATATATTTTGATTTGAGTTGACTGTTGGTCCTTTCTAGTCCCTGAGCCTCACCTGCACCGTGTGGGGCGAGCCTACTCCTGAGGTCACCTGGTTCAAGAACGAGCAGGAAGTCGCTTCCACTGAGCACACCAGGGTCACGTTTGATGGTGGCAAGTTTGCCAGCCTCGTCATTAACAAAGTCACCCCCGAAGACTCCGGAAAGTACAGCATCAATGTACGGAACAAGTATGGTGGTGAGTTTGTGGAAATCACTGTCAGCGTCTACAGGCACGGAGAGAAGATCCCTGAGCCCAAACTGGGGCAGGCCAAAGCAGCCGCCACCACGCCTGTGCTGCCAAAGTCCCCAGCTCCCCCTTCCAAGACCCCAACTCCCACCCCTTCTAAAACCCAGACCCCAGCGCCATCCATGAAGAGCCCAACTCCAGCCTCCACCCCAATCTCCAAGTCTCCAACCCCTACCCCAAAGTCTCCTACTCCACCACGCAGCGTCAAGTCTCCAACCCCACCCAGATTCATGAAGTCTCCAACTCCACCCAGGAAGTAGAATGCGTTGGTGACGCCTGAGGGGGTTAATGTTCGCTGTTAGCAACACTGATTTATAAGCATGAGTGTGAAACAATGAGCTCTTACTTTAAAGTTTATTTAGATTTAGATAACGTCAAAGTCCCACTTCGAAAACTGCTGCTTACTCTGGACTACACCTCACAGTCATGTATGGGCCATCATATGTCTTTAAAGTGGTTCATTTTAACACAAGAAAAACACTGAGAAACATAAAATGTCCGTGTATATTCATTACAAAGTTTTAAAAGCTGCACCTTCCACTATGCAATGTCAGTGAAATGCCTGCAACAAATTGTGGATGTCAAAGGATATTTATGCTCTATTACAACTTGGGTATTAGTGACACAAAAAAGCAAGTCAGTGAACCTTCTTACAAAGAGATAAGCAGAGTTTTAGAGGACAAAATTAAAGAAATTAGAAAATATTTTAGGTTTAAGCTCCAGTTTCAGTGCTTTAATCTTAATCTTCTCTGTTACTGTGTTTCCCTACATTTAGCACTTATGTCAAAGAGTGTGATATTATACAAAACAAAGCAAATAATATCAAAACCTACAAAAATAAGATCCAAGTTGTAATACACCAGTATCAAAGTGGATGAGCTGGGAGTCAGCAGGTACAGACGTGGGGTAATGTTAGTACCTGGGTGAAAATGTGCAAATACCAGGTGTTTGTGCTCCAGCCATTCTTCTCCCAGGGTTAGTTTGTCTGTGAACAAAAACATTCACAGCCCTTGTCTCTGTACCTGAGAGGCTCTTCTGTCTGTGACACATTATGTCTTCCTCCCCAGTGCTTTGTGATGGCAATAAACTTTACTTCTCAACCTACTTTTGTTGTCTTTATCAGTAATCACTGCTACACCTCACCCTAGAAGAGGTAACACAAATCCTTCGGCTACAGTTAATGAAGCCAAAAGTAAAAATGTGCACTTGTAGCCAGACTCCAAGGGACTACATGACAACTTGCGAGACAAGCCAACCTGCCTCTGAAAGCCAGGTGAGCTGAGGTGGGTGGGGTTTGTTACTGTAGCTGTCAGCCGAGCAAACAGAGCAGGTACAACAGGCTATTCGTTTGTACAGAGTTCACGAATCCACACCTTTAGCACTTACCGGCTTATGCTGGAGAGAGTACCGACACCAGGACTGACAGAAGGTTTTAACTTTTTAAGCTGGTTTAAAGTTTCTCGCCTCTGATTAATCAGGAAGACCAGGATTCTTTTTGGCCAGTTATGAAGTAAGTCTCTTTGTTTATGTCGCTGAAAGTGTGTTGAATTCCTGACAATTTACAGTAGTTACTGAAGAAGTAAGCACATGCCTCATATTGTTTACGTGTTTGTGCTGAACCACATATACCTTTTTGGTTTCCTAAGAGCTAACAGGTATTTAATAACAGAAACATTTCTCGTATGACACCATGGTAATAAAATTATCTGCATGTCTAAGTTTGTTTAAGACAACAACTAAATGCACTGAAAATAAAAATAGTCTTACATTTTTCTGTGATTGGCTGGAAAAGTTTGTTCCAAAGCTCTGTAGTGTTATGTAAAAATTGTATGTTGACAGTTGTCTCATGTTTGTCCTGTTCATGTTTAATGATTAGTTAAAGATTACATATTACAACTCAGCAATGCAGATAAAAATGTTAAAGTCATACACATAATATTTTTTTTCCTAATTATCTCTTTTTTGACATTCAGCTGTAAAATGCAAGTTTAACTCAGTGAACCCTGTAACAGCATAGTGTGTGTCACATTTAAGGTAAAGAAGAAGTCTGCTGCACACAGAGACTCAGAGGGGTTCTCGCATCCATGGAGTCCAATCTGTCATGCCTGTCTTCACTTGAAGAGGACTGTTCAGATTACATTCAGCCGCACTATAAAGAATCCTATCGTCTAGCCATTTATGCCCTACTATGTGGCGGCAAAGAAGCCTATGAAGAGTTCCTTCGAGCTGAGCAGATCAACCACTTCCTTTCAGAGGAAGAGACTGTGTTCATTTTGGAAAATGCAGAGTTACCGGTTGTGGAGGATGATTCAGAGGGGAGACGCAGCACAGACGAGGTCAGACCCTCCACCTATTTCCCAATTGAGTCGGAAGAGGAGGTGCCAGACTTGGATTTGGGCTGGCCAGGGGTCGCGCTGGAGGGTATAGAGACCAGCATTAGCCTGCTGTTTCACCCACCCAGACAGAACACACCAACAATTAAAGAGGTGGTTCGGAAGCAGATTCAGGCTGCGCGGAAGGTGAGGCCTCAGCACTGCGATATAAACAAAAGAAATGCTCCTGGGCCAGTGCCAGAAAATAACGCCTCATCTATCAGGTGGAGGAATCAACAAAGACAATAGTTTATCAATAGTACATATTCCTAGTGAAAGGTGTATTTTTGCGTATGTATATATACGCCTCTGCATAGTTCTCTGCATAAACAGGAGACTGCAGGGAAGGGCTAAACATACATTAACCCACACAATCAGCTGACTACACCAGTTCAAATGTTTGAAGCAGTTAACTACTATGGCAACTGAACTTTTGTTATCATGAAAATGTACGCGATGGAAGTCACTCATTACTGTGCAGCTTTTTGCTTTGTGACGTGTGAGGCAGGCGAGTGGCCAGTCTGAATTCATGTAAGCTGCACTAACTTTGGCAGGTTTCAGAGAAAAAGTATTTAGCAATTCAACATTCACAGAAACATTGTTGCAGCAATGTTCTTTAAAGCTGTAGCTATCATGAAGCGGTAACAGTGACGTCAACCTGGTGGAAATTTGTATTTATGCTTAAAATGCATTTCATGACTAGAAATATTAGTAATATTATATTAGAGCAGCAAGTCACTGCAGTTTTCCATTTCCTATTTTTTCCCCAGGAACCTGCTTCATGAAGCTTTTTCATCTTGTACTTCCTGTGCAGTTATCTGCTGTAGAAAGAGTAGAAAATGAGTGCTGTTGCACTGCTTTTGCAATTTGTTGCTGTATGTTTAATCTAGTCTTCACATCGCTGTCTTTTAATGAGATGAATGCTCTTGTAGGATCCCGTGGAGGTCACAAACAGACACGCTGTTTTTTGCTTTTTTACCTCACACTTCCTGGAATTTTCCTTTTTATTTAAACCTATAATATTAAACTTAATGATTACCTTTAAGTCATTTAAAAAGTGCTTATTATAATTTAGAAATAAGTAAATATAGTAATGAGTAAAGAGAAGAGCTTTTTTTATGCAGTGTAGGAAAAACTGCTCCAATAAAGACTGCAAACATCTGAAGATTTTACTGAATCACAGGATCTACTAAACAAAAAATGATGAGATACAACAATAAGGATACTGTTGCTTTCAAATTAGTTAAAAGATCAGTCAAATGAGATGGAAAAAGTATCACTGTTAAACATTAACATTAATTCTTGTAGTCAACATTGTAGCAAAATGCCACAGTAGGATCAGATAGCTATGGCTGGATTGGTTGGCATTAAACTGATTACAGAAAAACTAATTAAACCAACTGCAAACCAACAATTGGACAGACCACTCTTTAAAAAAAATAGTTTTCCTGTGATCAAGTACATGTTTAAATACTTGTTTAAATTCATATGAAAGCACTGACATATAAAATGCTGACACAAAAAAGAAATCATTATACTTGCAGTAACTGTGAAAGTGACCTTTTTTGTTCTACCACATAATAACTGGCAGAACAAATTTAGATGCTACGCATTAAAGGAGAAATCTAACTCATTTCAAAATAAAGGTACCTATACATAAATATATATCATGAAATGACGTAGGTTGAAACAGGTAAAACTTTGTCTGATATTTGATAAAATAAAAAAAAATCTGTCTTTCCTCTTTAGCAAACCACTTGTCTAATTTACAGAATTCATAACAACAAAAAATATCACAAGCAAAGGTGCTCAGTAAATCACAATATAAAAAGTGAGTCTGCTCACGAAGCTTTACTCATTCACGGTCACCTGACAAAGAAAGTACACTTGCTTTTAATTCTAATTCTTTGGGCTTGTTGTCTTCTTACTGTTAAATATTTGGTCATGTCAGTGAGATACAAACTATATAGTTTCCCCTTTTGCCACAAAATCATCACCTCTCCTGCTTGACGGCTGGTATGAGGTGTCTGGTTTTCACCAAATGTGTGGTCCTGTGTATTATGTCCAAACATTTTCACTTTGGTCTTGTCTGTCCAGCGGACATTGTTCCCGAAGTCTTTTGGTTTGTTCAGATACAACCTTGCAAACTTAAACTATGCTGCCATGTGCTTATTGGAGAGAAGAGGTTTCCTCCTGGATCCTCTCAAACATTTTGTGTTTATTTAGTCTTTTTCTAACTGTACTATTATGAAGTTTGAAGTTTCTCTGAGCATTAAACAGTCTTACTTAAATTAAATTTGCTAGGATGTGCACTACAACACTGGCGACTTTTTCCCACTTGAATACTGTTTCTGACTGTATAGTGATGGAATTCCAGTTGTTTAGAAATGCTTTATTACCCACCCAGATTGATGGGGAGCAACAGTTGTTTTTGTAAGATCATTGCTGATGTCTTTCCTCCCTGGGATTGTGTTCTCACCCCCTCAATGCGCCAAAACAGCAAACTGTTAAAACATCTGCTGTTATAGAGGTACTCACATTTGCTGATGATCTTATAGTAACAGAACCTGTTAATTATCCTCCACATTTCTATGGCAGCAAAAAGGATGTAAAACAAATTAGTCAGTATTCTTATGCTTTAGATACTGCTTCTGCATTTTAGCTTAATTTTTGTTAAATAAATAATGAAACTGTGCAAAATGTCACAGATTAACCAACATGAGGTTGCATTTGCCTAATTCTAAGACCTGCTAAGGACCAGATGATTTTTTTTATTATGGCCCAGTACTCTAAAAATAAAAGAGGTTGATTTTTTTTCACATAACTGCATATATACAGTTGGCAGTTACTTCTCTTTGCATGCATTAGAAGTAATGACATTATTTGTGTTGCATGAAAGATTATTTCAAGTTAAGAAGGTGTTTTGCACAATGATACAGTTAATTTTGTGTGGAAAGTCATCTCTACTATACAAGTCCTGATGTTGACTACTCATACATTTTTTGACTTAAAAATTTGTATTTTCTCAAAATTGAAAACATTTCCACATGTCTAATGTGCTTCCAGCTTATTGCCATTGTAATGGATGTCTTCACTGATGGCGACATTTTCAAAGAACTCATCAATGCGACACAGAGGGGAGTGGTGGTCTACATCCTTCTGGATGATTCCCATGTCAAGAGCTTCCTCAAAATGGCACACAACATGGAGATTAATATTCAAGAGCTCAAGGTGAGAAACACAGCACCTTGAAATACAAGGTTTAAAGGGCAACAGTATCAGATGAGTATGTTTTATCACCATGCTGAGATATTATTGTACTTGTTGAGGCCATGAACTGCAAAAAATAAAAATCATCAGGAAAAAAATGTATTATCTTCCACTAGACCTATGTGATTATCTGGATGTCACAGTGGAGACACAACAGGCCTATTCTTATGTTTTCCACTTTTCCTGATATAAAAAGCGGCTTCTGGTAAACATGCTCTTCTGCACTTCTTGCCAAATGTAATTTTCCTGTTCCCATGCATAGTATACACGTTAGCATTTTAAACAATGTTTATCTTGCAAAATATTTGAAAACTGTCAACTCCATTGTGTGGTGGCTTTAGTAACACAGTGGCTGATAGTGAACAACAGCCAAATACCAAACTAAGACAGGTAGAGTCATCTTAGAGCTGGGCATTTATTTAACCCTTGGAGCTCTAAGTCATAGTCAGTTCGGCAGTGAGTGTGTGAGTGTGTGTGTGTGTGTGTGTGTGTGTGTGTGTGTGTGTGTGTGTGTGTGTGTGTGTGTGAGAGGGGTGGGGGGGGGTACACAGATATGTAGACATGTATGGAGACATTTGCCACTCAAAGCCATAATTGGGCCCACACATGCCTGTTGACCTGTTAAACATCATCTGACATAATCTAACATTTGCATTCCCCCAGTGCTTCCCGTGAGGCTTCACAACCTTTCTTCTGTTGGCAAAAGAGCATTTAAAATATTACGTTTGACATTTTCTCCACACCCTGATGGAAATACAGTCATTTACCAACATTTCCCTGCTGTGTCTCTACCTGCCATTTTCACACAACTGCAGCAACCGCAGGACAGATCTGTCAGTGTGGCTGGATTTTCCTGTTAAACAGCATTAGATGATGTTTCCACTGTCTAAACAAAGAGTCATCAGCGTTGAACGCAGTGACGGCTTCACGATCTCTTTGCAGCGTGCCTGGCCATTAGCAACATCAAAAAAACAGCCTGAGGAAAACTCACACAGGTTTGATCATGTAGAGTTTGACAAAGGGTGTGCATGCTTTCATGTGTTTGTGTAAAGCTAGTAGTAATGGAAACTGGGGGGGGGGGAGTGTTTAAATTAAGTTAACATTCAAGCTGTTTACACCTGATGACTGAAACAACCCTGAACTCATGTTTCATGCTCTGGGTTTGAGTTTTTGAGTTTCATTTTTGAGTGTTGAAGGCCCTGATGTGTTGAGCAGTGAGACGTGGGAATCATTTAGTTTTTAAAAGATGTGACACATAGTTCTTTCACACGGTAAAGAAGTTACATTCAGATAAATCAAAATGAACAAATATTAGATTTACTTGCAACATTTAATGTGGTGCCTTTGTGCACTTTTCATTTAAGTAAAGAGTTCAAATTATGTACTTATTACATACATTGATAATCAAAGTGCTCCTTTTTTGGAAACAGGCTTGCATCATATTCCTGTTAATGTAAGTTGCCAAACTTGTTAGCCCAAAACAAAACTAACACAACCAATAACACAAAAGCTGAATTACTTCCATGTAATTCTTTTAGAAGGAAGTATGTCCAGCACATGCTTCAATTATTTTTAAACTGGCAAAATCACATTCCTGTTTCTTGTGTAATGTCTTTGAAAAACAATGCATGTTCAAAGATTGTACTATACTATAAAACAGTGTTAACCTGAAAGTCTCCTTGCAGTTAAGCTCGTAAGACTTGATGTTAGAATCCCTGATAATCAGCACTGGTGTCCTGTGGTCAGGAGGGAGGGGTACAACCTTTATCTGCTTTGAATGCACAGATTTGAATGTTCTGCTGGAAACAGATGAGAACAGTTGAAGAAATATTGACAGACATCAGTCATGACTTACAGAGACTGTGCACCGTTTCCACAATAACAAACCCTGGATTACAAATGACATAAAAGCAATCATCAACCAGAAAAGGGTAGCTTTTAGAGATGGTGACAAAGAATGGCTCAAACAGATGCAACATGAGCTGAAGAAGAGACTGAACACAGCAGAAATGTAGTAGATAAAGAAGACAGAAAGGAAGCTAGAATACAGCAACATCTGTGAGGTGTGAAAAGGAATGAATACTATGTCAGGCTAAACAAAAAGAAAAGACAGCCACTTATGGGTGATGTGGAAAGAGCTGATGCACTCAAGCAGTTCTTTAGTCCTTCAACTTTATGGTCACACTCACTCCCACTGCTTCTCCTTCACTGTAACTCCGTCTGCTCCTGCACAAGCTCCCCCTTCTCCTTTCATTTCTAATACGGCAGCTACTTCCCCTCTCACACCTGTGCCTTCATGCTCATCTGTCACAGACAGGGGTGAGATTGGAGTTAGGAAGACTATGATAGCCCAGATGGTGTGTGTCCAAGGGTGCTCAAGGATTGTGCTGCCCAACTGTGTCAACCTCTCCACAGGATTTTTAATCTGAGTCTACTGCCAGGACTGTGGAAAACATCCTTTATTTTTCCGGTACTGAAAATAAAACGTCTTGCTGAACTAAATGACTTTAGACCAGTGGCCCTTATAAAGCACATCATGAAAACCTTGGAACAGCTGATTCTACACCAAGACAAACTTGCTTAAAACTGCAGACAGGAATCTGAACACAGGGATCTCGTAAAAGCCTTCAGCCACTGGTGTCACAAAACCTACCTGATGCTGAACACCTCTGAACACTGGGGAGGCAGCAACAGAAGGATCAGTAAATTTATTCTTATTCTTATTGTTGTCAGGGTCATCAGGTAGCCATCCTTGTTCCCTGGTGTTGGTTCACTGATAGACCCACGCATGTACTTGGATGCTCATGCTTTTGAGAAACCTGGTTGCACCAGCTACATCATTTTGTTTTGGCTGCTATGTCTGCATAATTGAGCCTTTTGAATTGTATATGCTGCCTCCCATAGTACCATTATCTCCACAGTGTACAGGCGCTTCTGCACGGTGGACCACCTGATGATGTCTGGCCTGAGAATACTTGGAGTAATCTTTGGTGGGAAAGTGACTTTCTGCAACTTGTAGCCACAGGCAGTATCCACAGTAGCTTTCACTCTTGCAGATAAGATTTAGGGGGGAATTACTTTTCCAGATTTGGGTAGCTTTTTGTCCACTAATAAGTGAAATCACGATTTAAAAGCTGCGTTTTGTATTTCCTCTTGTCTTTGCAAAACTAAATAAATAAATAAGAAATCAGGAACAAGGAAATGTTTTGTCACTGTATCGTTTGACCTGATTAAGCCTCCTTGGCTAGTTTTGCAGCCAGTGAGGATGTCACTGGAGGTCAGCAGAGTTCCATTTGTTCTTCGTTTTATCGTATCATGATGTTTACACATTCACCAAAAAAGGAAAAGATCACTGATTTTATCAAAGATGAAGACATAAATCCCTTTGGTATTGCATTATGATGAGCATCTGGTATAAAAACTCTCTGAAATTAAACACATGGAGCTTCCCACTGTTGTGATCTGTTGTGAATAAGCCAGAAGTAGGTTCTTCTATCATTGCATGATAATGCATTTTACAAATAGAGATTGCTTAATGCATTCTCAAATAAGCATTACATATATTACTTGTAGGTGAAATGAAATTGATTTATTTTTGGCCTTAATTCTCATTTTTATTTTTCCATCAGAATCTTTGTGTTCGGACGGTTCAGGGGCCAGAGTATCAGTGTCGCTCGGGGTTTAAGTTTCATGGAGGTTTGGAACAGAAGTTTATACTTGTGGACTGCAGGACAGTTATGTATGGAACATACAGGTGAGTCAGTGCTGTTCAAAAGTATTCCGTGATTAAATTGAAATAGAGGCCTGGCCTAGCTCTACTTGGCAGCTTTGCTAACTTTAAACCTTAAAGCAATTTCATGTAAACTCGCTGTGCTACTCTGGTATTTTTAAAAATAAAAATTGGTGAACTAGGAAGAAAAAAAATATGATTAGCTGCCTTCCTTCACCACTTAGACTGGCTTTCTTCTGGCGGGTCGTTTAGCCATATTAGGAATATTCTGTCTCACTTTTATCATATCGAGCAAGTATGTGTTTAGAGCAGTCTGCAGCCTGAGCTCGTGGCTCACGGAGATTAGTTACATTATTTGAAACTTTGACCACTGTAACAGTAAAAATACTGTAAGAGAGAAAAAAAAAGTTTTAAAAAAAGACAAACCCCAGAGCAAGTTCTAAGACAAACTTAACAAGTCTTCCAAGTCAGCAAAACTAGTGCTGTTTGAGAACACACAGAGCTGAGGTAAGAAGAACACTTAATAAATGCAGTGGCCTGTGGGCAGTTGCAGGCACCAGAAACACATAAACTTTCTGCTGAATTTGCCAAGTTCAAACATCATATGATTAAAATTTTAGTCCTATGCTCTGCTACTATAGCTTTTGTTGTGTTGGATGTGTTTCCTGGTTGGCCCTTATTTCCACTGTTATGTTTCAGTTGTGGATTAAGCACATTAAAATTTAGATAATTAAGATATGCATGACTTTATTATTAATAATGTTTAAAAATTTGTGCATCATTATGATCTGTACTGGTTCTCCAATTTCTTTTTCAGCTACACATGGACTTTTGAGAAAATCAACCTCAGTATGGTCCTGGTTGTCACAGGCCAACTGGTTTCCACTTATGATGAAGAGTTCAGAAGACTCTATGCTTGCTCCACAACTTCTTCAGTCTTGCTTAACGGGAGGCCACCTGTTCTGTACCTTAAAGATACTTTGGCTCTGGAGAGCCCAAACTCCAGCCAGCTTTCTCTTAATATGATTCACAGGAGATCCAGGGTGATGCACGTGGTGAGAAGTGCTCAGGACAACAGGTTCAACAATTCTGGCACAATGACCAGAGGCTTGAGTGTCCAGGATAGGCTCCATCAGTATGACTATACTGAAATGGGGAACCTAGTGAAAGGACACAGTTATGGGGGCGAGCTGCAAAAGGTAAACTCCATGACTCGGCTAAGGATGGGAACTAAAGACATTGGAGTCCCTGGGAGAAGTGGATCTAAACCGAGGGGAGGTGGGGAGGTGCTTCTACCAAACCGGATGTCGCACCATCACCTCCGGCACCAGACACGTTACGGTGCGGACCAGAACCTGATACCATTCAACTCAGAAACATCACTCCACCGCTGGAAGATTGATTCTTATCTTAATGAGAATGAGATGCATCCAGGTGCGTCATGTGATGCGATCTCACCTGTGACATCTCCATATAGCAGTCACACAGGCTTAAATGATTATCAGTCACAGCTCATTCACAGCAGGTCGAGAGATATTAAGTCCAGAATGGAAGAAACACGGCAAAAAAGGTTCAGTTTGCAGGACTATAACAATTTCAGGCAAAGCCACGAGTCTTTGAGGTCCATGTATCTGAATGCAGAAACATCCAAACTGATGTCTTCATTAAGAGGCCTGGATGTAAGGCAGAGTATCACAGAATCGGAGCTAGCGGCACAAGAAAGCTGCAGCCAGGAAAACAGGGAGCTCAAGAAGCGAGGTAACAAAAGAGAGCCAGTGCTCACTGATGGACATCGTTCTGCCTCTCACCATGATGTGGTTTCAGATGGAAAAACAATGCAGACATACGATTGGCGTGAGCCTCTATCCAAGACAAGATCAGCTGCTGATTTAGACCAGAAAATGAGTGATGCACCACTCAAGCCTTCTCATTTACAGTCCAGCAGTGTTAGCATTCAGCATCCGAGAGCAATGGAATCTTTGACCGAGGTCCCTGAAGAAAAAGACCACACTCACTTAGACCCAGCACTTAAAGTCAGACGTGAGATTTGCAAAGATGAGGAGGTTGTTCCTAAGAACTCTGTAAAATCTCCAGAAAAAGAAATTCAGGATCAAGTCACAGGAAAGCATTATAGGGTGGCCAAAAGCACAGGCTCAGGTGATTCAAGGCAAGGAAAGAAATCCATTTCTAATGAAGTTGAAACTTCTCTGGAAGTCTTCAATCCATCTACAGGACCTCAGCGGGCAGTGGAAGATAAGGGCAGTCACACAGAAAAAGGGGAAACACAGCCAGAAGATGCAGCGCTACAGAGAAAACATTCTATGAAAATGAAAGTGCCTACATCAGATGAAAAGAAAACTTACAAAAATGAAAATAAGTCTCTCCAAAGAAGGACCTCAGGAGTAAGCCAGCCACTGAAGGCTGCCCATTCCCTGGCACCTGATGCAGTGCACACAACAAAAAGCCAGTCACTGAGCATGCCCAGTTTGCAGAGCTCCCTTACTAGTCCATCAGAGACAGAAAAGACTAAATCTCCACTGTCAAGATTTTCTCCTCAGCGTTTGAGCAAAAAGAAGATGGCCCTTGCAGCAGAGCAAGACTCAAAGGGCACTCTGGGTGACGAAAGAGAGACTTTATATCAGAGACCAAAAGACAAAGCCTACAGTCGGTATGAGTTTTTGCTTAGCAATGAAAATCTACGTCTGGATAAGTCAAAGAAGAAGACAAATTCATATTCGTCAGACAAAGAGAGAATCTCTTCTTTGCAAAGGCGCGAGTCTGCCCGTCCAGTGAATCAGACACAGAGCAGCACTGATAACAAACTGGAGCGATTCATGCAGCGAGTTGGAAATCTAATAAACAAGAACAAGTAGCGAAGGCACAGAAGAAGGCCAACATGGTCAGAAATGAAGGCAAAGTTTATGCATATTACATGTTTTGTTTATGCAGCTGTTTTTCATGCCTAGACAAACGGTTTCTTTACACCATAGCAGTATGCTCCACCTTTTTTCTTTTGTCGCCACTGATGCCAGTAACAAGGCTTGATAAATCGGGTATTTGCAGTTAAAGTCTGAGCTGGATCTTACTGGGGAGAAGAAGTTAAGGCAACCAGGGAGAATCTGACAGTAGCACTTCAGGACATTCAGCAATGTTTGATTCAGTAAGCTAAATTATAATGATACGGTATGTCTTATGCAAAATATATTTATTCTTTTAGTTTACCTAAAGGATCAGTCTGATGAGAGCATCTTTCATGCTATGACAACACCAACACCTCTGTTGTTGTTCAGTATTGTTGTGAAATAACTACGTTTAAAAAAACCCACACCAGTAAGGCCCACTGTTATAACCTGTACCTGAGGTTTTCTAAACAAAAATACACTGGTTTACTCTAATACAGTAATGCATACATTCATCTGCCACTGAATATATTTCTTCTTGTTTCAGAAACAGTACTGAAACAAAGGGTGGATGTAGCTCAGGAGGCAGAGCAGGTCATCCACTAGCTGAAAGGGTGGTGGTTTGATCCGTGTGTCAAAGTATCCTTAGGCAAAATACTCACCCCTATGTTGCTCTACGATGGATTCACGGGAGGATGAATGTGTGTGAATTACAGTAGAAAAAAGTGCTTGTGTGAATGAGACGTGTTGTATAAAAGCACTTTGAGATCTTCAGTAGTGTAAAAAAGTGCTATATAAGAACCAGTTCATTCTCTGAAAATGTTCAGAGCTGCTGGAAATTACTGAAAAGTCCACTCTGGCTTCCTCCCACCGTCCAAAGACATGCAACTTGTGGGGATAGGTTAATTGGATAATCCAAATTACCACTAGAAGTGAATGTGAGTGCGAATGGTTGTCTGTCTCTGTGTGTTGGCCCTGCGACAGACTGGCGACCTGTCCAAGGTGTACCCCGTCTCTGGAAGTGAATGGATGGATGCTTCTTATATAGACATACATTTTATAGACAAAAGCCTTGAATCTATGTGTTTTCAGTCCCATTGTTACAGGTGTATAAAATCAAACACACTGTCATACAGTCTGCCTTCACAAACAACATGTCTGTGAACTGTATCCCCTCCTAGATATTCTGCGATGAACTGTAAGTGTTATTATTGCAAAGTGGAAGTCATTGTCAGCCATAACCACAGCGCTGATGAGTGCTGAGACCTACAGAGCGTAAAAGTTGCTAATGTTCTGCTGACTCTCTACTCTACAGTTGATTAACATCAGTACTAAAACTGCATGCCAGGAGCTCTATGGTGTGGGTTTCTATTGATAACCAGCTCCTGTAGATGTAATGTGTAGATAGCTCACTAGCTACTTTTGTCCATATGGTGTATGAAGACTGAAATTGTGGAGCAAAGCGTTGGTGGATTTGGTGTTTTTTTTGTGTAATGTGTCACAAAAAAACACCAAAAATATGTCACATGCCTTATCACTTAATGTATCATATAATGTATCATTCATGAAGCATATTGATATATAATTTTTTTTAAATATGGACGATGCTGTACATTTTCTCAGTGTATTTTGATGAGTTTAGCAACTATGTTCCAAATATGAAAGCATTCACACTGGACTTCTATCAGATATTTTATCATAAAGTGTCTGTGAACACTAAACTGCTTTCTAAGTCTCTGTGGAAGATATCTGCTGCATAGTCATCAGTGTTACTCTTCTTCACATCAGTTCTACAAAGCTTTTTAGGTTAAACAGAGACACAGTTACACGCCTACTTTATAAGCTCCCTCTACAGATCGCCATCTTGGTGTTGTTCTTTATAACGTGTTAGATTTTGCACTTCCTGCTTTATTTTGTGAGCTGGTTGTTCCTTATGCTTTGCTTTTACTTTTGCTTCCTTGCCTCATCTTCTGCTGTCTCTGTGTGTCCTTTGTCAGCGTGCCTATTCCCTTAAACCCCAGTGATAGTAGCTCTAGTGTATTTGTTTAGGTTTCAGCAGTTTATAGTTTTCAGTGTTTCCCTTCTGGATTTATGATTTACCTTTTGTATTATTGCAAAAAACCAATAAACAGTTCACTTCAAATTCACTGCTGTCTACCTGAGAGTCTACATTTTGGTCCTGTGCACAACATTCAGCCTGCATATTTTACATGCCATGAAATGCACAAGACCATAACTGTAGCTATGTTTGATGATGATGATGTCATAACTTTGCAAGAAAATGATGAGTGGTGGCTTTTATTAAGTCAAAGATTTAGCTGAGCAGCTGATTCACACTGAGGCCACAGAAAAAATAAGAAGTCTATCAAATTGCAGCCAAGCTAGGGACCCCAAGACGGTAACATGCTTATTACACACCAGAAAACTAAATTGTTGCAATTTTCTCAACTGCTTGGGCTCCACTCCTAAATAATAGCTGAATTTGTCAAAATAATCTGAAATTCTTCATTACTTTTTGGTTCTTCTGCACAAAATAAAGCATTTCTAATTCTTGTTTTGCAAATGTTTTAGCACAGATGGGCAAAGGACTCTCTAAAATATACTTTAATTTCATGTGTAATATTTGTCGCATGTCAAAGAAAATCTTTACAAATTCAAAATCTCTCTAATCTTTCTATGCACAATAAACTTTGAATATGTATGTTGTAAAGCATATTTTTAAAGCCTGAGCACTGGTGGATCAAAAATAAATCTATAACACAACATTAACATGGAGGAACTGCTCATACAAACATTTTGTAGCCTGTGAAATATGCAGTGGCAGTAAATAAAGGGAAGACAACAGAATGCATGAAGGTGCATAAAAGTGCAAAGGATGGATGTAGCATGCACGGTAGCTTTTCTTGTGTTACCTTGTAAGAGGACATCAGGTGGGAGGTCAGAGAAAATCTGTGACCAAATAGACAATGACTCAGCCCTTCTGTGCTATTGCACTGTAGCATTCTATTGCAGATAAAAGGCCTGTTTTGGTTTGATACTTCGGGTATGGATAATGTGCATGCACATTGAAGTAATTTGTCAGTTTTCTGGTTACTGTGTGACCACTGAAGTGCATTTTTCCTTTCAATTCATGCAAATTAAATCCCACTTTTGCTTTACAAATTAGAATATAAAACTTTCTGCCCTTGAAATCAGCATTTGATAATTAGTTACTTTCAGCAAAAATTTCTGACACAACTTCACCTACTTCCAAGGTGCATGGAGAGGATGATAGAATTCACAGTGCAGGAACTCCAGCAACACTTAAGGGAAGATGAACAACTTTAATAATTGACCAACGCGCTTCGGCTTGTGGCCTTCATCAGGGTCATAGTAAAACATTGTAGAAAATTGCTTAAATACAAGACAGGAAACAGAAAAAAAAATTCAAATTAACCAATCACGCATGTGTTATTTTGAGACAGGTGGGGATTGTCTCCTCCCCCCCATCCTCATCATTAATGATCTAGTCCAGTATTTACTTGGGCGTGACTTAACCAATTAGCCTACCTGTTATATGTCAGCTGATCTATAATTAGTTACTTTGACAGACAGTAGTAGTCAGTTGTCATTAAAGCATTTCTACACCTACTGTCAGCCAGACAAAATAGTTTGGTTTTACACAATGTTAAGACAACTTTTGACTTTGTTGACTTTCATTTACACAATGTTTCTGACACACACACTGGGGTGAGCAACCTTTGCATTTAACCGATGGTCTACGGCTACATGTATGAGCAGTTTAAAGAACTGCAACTTCAGTGCTAAGAGCTTCAAAAATAATGTGCCAAAGTAAGTGAGGCAGAAATATAAATGGATGCACAATGGAGAGAACTTTAGCTTTCTACAGTGAACATGGCAATGTTTTGGCAATGACCCTATACTTGACCCTGTGTTCAAGATCAAATCCTTCTAATTAATATGCACTAAAAACAATTGACATTATTACTGAACCCTAAACCTATCCCTAGGTCTAGGGTTTAGGTTTGGAATGATCACCAAGGTTTAGCGCTACTATACCATTATATTCACACCATTCAGAGTAAGAGCAGACTGCATTGTTCTTGGCATTAACAACCATTGTCCAGAACAGTGTTTTGCTGTGTGCATACAACAACAAAATAACTCAACAAAAAAATAGCACAATACTGCTGTTTATTTGGGGGGTTTAATGCCTTTATTTTGAAGTAATATCTTCTAAATATCTAGAGTGTGTCTAATAATAATGTATCAACATTGTATAAAATAAAATCGTGTACATTCAAGCAGCTGATTCACATGCTTTTAGTTGTTTGGCAGGAGGAGGTGTGTTTTGTATAAAGTAAATTCAGGGTTTCTATATGAAATACTCAAAGCACTTGTTCCTCTCATCATCCAGTTCCTGGGTCTCAATCTCAAACTTCTTCATGGCAATGAAATACTGAATAAACGGCTCCCCAAGGGCACTGCGGATGACATGATCCTCCCCCAGCGCCTCCAGAGCTTCGTCAAGCTTTACTGGAATGGTGAACTCTTTCTGTTGGATAGGGGCTTTGTTAAGACTGCTTTCAACATTCAGGTTTCTTCTGATACCATCCAGTCCTGCAGCCACTGTAGCTGCAAGAACAATGTAAGGGTTGGCCATGGCTGAGCCCAGCTTGTTGTCAATGTGCGTCTCCCTCCCGCCGTGACACTTGATGTTGAAGGAGCTGCTGTTATCATTGCTGCCACAAGTGGCATACAGCAACCGCTTGGGATCTTTGATGGTTTTGGCAATGTGACTTCTGCAACCCAGGCCGGGTGACATCAAACAGCTCAGGGCAGCAGAGTGGGTCAGGAGGCCTGCCAACCATTTTCTACCAATCTCAGACACCTCGCCTGCTTTCTCTCCACTGTGGAAAAGACTCCGTCGCCCATTAGCATCCCACAGGCTATGAGAGAGCACCCCAGCATTGTATAGACCATCGTCAGTAAAAAAGCTGGCAATGTAGCTGTGTTTGCGAGCCATTTCTTTGATGCCGGTGCGGAAGGTGAAGGCGCTATCAGCGGCAGCAATCCCAAACTCTGGCCTCAGGTTGATCTCCATCTGCCCAGGGCCACTTGCAGAAGCAATGCTGTCTATGTCAGCCCCCATGCAGTACATGCTGTCCACTAGCTGCTGGAAGAAAGGCAGGTCATGGTTGCTGAGCAGGGTTGTGGCAGGAAACAGGAGTGTCT
The DNA here is from genome assembly GCF_051167445.1 of Perissodus microlepis. Classification (NCBI taxonomy): domain Eukaryota; kingdom Metazoa; phylum Chordata; class Actinopteri; order Cichliformes; family Cichlidae; genus Perissodus; species Perissodus microlepis. The sequence goes on from NC_140466.1 coordinate 37,254,282, forward strand.
TTGGTCCAATCCGGTCCGGCGCTCCTAGTACACAACATTCATAGGTGAAGGATGAGTGCAGGGAGAAACCCAGGCTTTGGAGCTGACCGAGAAGCTGCTTGGCAATGAGGCGAGGCGAAGTGCGAAGGGGGCTTCCGGTCACGGTGCATGGGTCGCATATGACCCGTGCTGTTTGTTCAGCCCAGGGTAGGACCCTAAAAGTCGAAAGGTCAGGGATCAGAAGGATATCACTACTGAAGTTGGCAGTGTTTGCATGGTCCACTTCATTGCTTTGTGGGCTCAGGGTTAGCTCCAAATAGCTTCTTGGCATTGGTACCCCATATACTGCTTTCTCCTGTGAGAGAAACATATGCATTAAAGCACTTCTCACCTTTCGTTAGAAGGGATAGATAGATAGATAGATAGATAGATAGATAGATAGATAGATAGATAGATAGATAGATAGATAGATAGATAGATAGATAGATAGATAGATAGATAGATAGATAGATAGATAGATAGATAGATAGATGTGCATTACATGGAAGAAGCGAACAGGTACTGTCTTGGACCTTGACACCCCATGGAGGTCAGTGGCTTCAAAGCGGACGAAGTTGATATTGTCGCGTGCTATTTGTTGTTTAATTTGCTCCATGGCTGCAATGAACCTCTGGTTCCCAGAGATCTCAATAGTGTCTTTTTCGTTATCTGTGGGAAACAGTTTGAAATATTTGCAAAAACATTTGAGAATCTTTCATTTTAAATATAAAGTGTCACACTTGAAAGAAAAAAACACATGTTGTTTTTTAAGTCAGAGATTTCATAATCAAGTTCAAGTAGCATCATCAGGACCACCCTAGACAAGCCACAATTATCTGGTTTAAGATAAGTTTCAAAACAGTGACAGTTTGTCCACAGGCAGCACAGTCAAGTGGATATTACAGCATAAAACATCTCACTGTTAGTCACTGAATGTAATACAATGAGCAGAGAAAACCAAATCCCACCAAAAAAATCCTTAAGCTAAACCTCATATATCTACTGTTGTCCCAGATTCTTTTAAATGTAGAATAATGAGAGTTTATTACAACACTAATTTGTTTATTTTTATTAAATTACCTTTAAGAAGGTTTTAAATCATATGAATTTTCCAAAAACAAAAATGTGTTCATTTTTTATATTCAAGACAATGAGAAATATTCAGTATTCAGCTTTTATGAGCCAGTAATTTCTAATCATTTTCTGCGAGCAGAAAAGTATCATTCCAAATCTAATTATTTGCCAAATATATACTTTTTCAACATAAAATTTTTCTTCCTTTCTATCAAGAACAGCGTAACTAAATCTAATCAAACTTCACCAACCTGTATGAGAACCTCCAGTCTCTCCCCAGGAGCCACCACTCACATATGTGTGGGTCCTGACTTCAGGCTGCCTATTTGTGTTGGCACTGAACCTGAACGAGCTGGATGAATCCATGGTGGAAGGCAGCTGAATAGATGTGCTATCTCTGGATCTGGGCCCCCTTCTGGAAGCATCAGAGTGTGGTTTGAAGGTGCTGAACACCCTGTGAGAGTTTCCATCATCCTGCCGTCCGTCCGTCCCTCCACCACTAGTGCTGCTTCCGTGGAGATACGTGTAGGGACTCCCTGGTTTCCCCTCATGTCTTTCCCGGATACTGAGCAGGGGACTGACCCTCAGGATGGTCTTCAGCTCTTCCATGGTCTGCCTTGGAACACCCATTTTATCATAGGACAACCTGGTTTGACATGATGCCTCTGTGGTCCAGTCATCCCCAGCGTCAGCTTCATCCACAGAGGGATCATCAACTTGCTCTGGGGGCTGGTGAGGCAGAGGGCCAATGGAGATAACTGTGGGAGTGTTGGGAGTTACTGGTGTACCGACGGGACCGTGGATGATGGATGGGCCACCTCCTCTGCTATTCCGATCCATCGGAGGCACATACTTCCCAGTCACCCTGACTCCTTTCTTGCTGCCTAGACTCATCCCGGTGCCATCTATTTGGTCGTTGCTTCTATATTGGCCTTCCTGGAAAACAAACAATGGCTCTGTCAGAATAATGGTAAGAGAAGGTCAAGTTATGCATGAAAATGATTACCAAGAAGTGTAAGCAATCAAATCTGAAATCATATTGAATGAAAAAAGACTTCTAAATTAAAAATACAATACTCCAGGTATTTTAAAAAAAGTGAAGTAATATATATGAAAACCCTACAAATGGACGTTGCTCAATTAAATTCAAATCCAAAATGTAAATGTCAAGTTGTTACCTTGAAATCTTCAGAGTCATTCATTTCGTTTTTTGTACTCATGTACTGGGATTTGGATATTGATAGCCCCCCCTGTGAAAGAGCTTCACTCGCACATTAATTTTTATAGACAATTGGTACAATGATGACGGATTAGAAAATTCTTTCTGCCCCACAAAACAGCCACGAGAATCCAGCTGGAAACTGACATCAGCCAGCCACTGGTGGACACTGAAGCACTGCTGCTTTGAGCTCATTGGTTGTTTCCGAGAACAATTCAGTGGCGCTTTTGTGTCACCGCAGAGTAAAACTGCAGAGCTCAGCAGTTCTGTGTGTGTTTCCAGAAAGATATGGGAGCAAAAGTATTTATTCCACGCAGTTATAAAGAGCAGACAATAGCAGCTGATACTGACAGTCTAAGCATTTAAGAACTGCTACAGGGCAGCGTGACACCAGCAACATAATTTTCTTAAGTACTCAATAATAAATGGTGCCACTTTCTAATGTGTTTTATATTTAAATGCGGTGCCACAATATCTAAGTGTACTATTAAAACAATTGTAAAAGTGGTACTAAATTATAATTTTAAAATAAACCATAAGCCTAAATCATTACAGCCATTAATTTCAACTTACTAAAGCAGATAAAACATGTGGATCAGTTGGTTACTACGCATTCTGGGGTTTTTCAGTGAATCACAAAACAATCTTTCTTATTTTCCATTCCACCTTTTAAGACAAAAATCTTGTCTTTAAACTGCTCAAAAATGTTAAACTTTGTACCACTTAGATCAAGTACCACCTACTGCATGTGATACACTTGTTACTGCTGATACAGCCAAGTCAAGGGATGTGTTACATTTATTTAATTCATAACTTTATTGAAATATGACCAAAAAAAATCATGATGAGTATGTTAAGCTTTTTTATGCAGCTGTTTTTTATCCTTTCAATATAAGTTAACGTATCATTCCAAACAGCGGGTAGTCAAAACTGCACCTATATTAAGTATTTTTATTTTTTGTCATTTACATTTACATTATTATTATTTTTATAACAGTAAAAAGTTCATGTGGAGTCTTAAATAAAAAAATAGCAACATATTTTTTAGCTCTTTGGCAACAGCAGGAAGGAAAAACTCCCTTTTAACAGGAAGAAACCCGGCTCAGGGAGGGGCGGGGCCATCTGCTGTGACCGGTTGGGAGAGAGAAGGAAGACAGGACAAAAGACAGGCTGTGGAAGAGAGCCAGAGATTAATAACAAGTATGATTCAATGCAGAGAGGTCTATTAACACACAGTGAGTGAGAAAGGTGACTGGAAAGGAAAAACTCAATGCATCATGGGAATCCCCCGGCAGCCTACGTCTATTGCAGCATAACTAAGGGAGGATTCAGGGTCACCTGGTCCAGCCCTAACTATATGCTTTAGCAAAAAGGAAAGTTTTAAGCCTAATCTTAAAAGTAGAGATAGTGTCTGTCTCCCGAATCCAAACTGGAAGCTGGTTCCACAGAAGAGGGGCCTGAAAACTGAAGGCTCTGCCTCCCATTCTACTTTTAAATACTCTAGGAACAACAAGTAAGCCTGCAATACAATAGTGAAGTGCTCTAATAGGGTGATATGGTACTATAAGGTCATTAAGATAAGATGGGGTCTAATTATTTAAGACCATGTATGTGAGGAGCAGGATTTTGAATTCAATTCTGGATTTAACAGGAAGCCAATGAAGGGAAGCCAAAACAGGAGAAATATGCTCTCTCCTTCTAGTCCCTGTCAGTACTCTTGCTGCAGCATTTTGGATTAGCTGAAGGCTTTTCAGCGAGTTTTTAGGACATCCTGATAATATTGAATTACAGTAGTCCAGCCTGGAAGTAATAAATGTATGAACTAGTTTTTCAGTGTCACTCTGAGACAGGATATTTCTAATTTTAGAGATGTTGCACAAATGGAAGAAAGCAGTCTTACATATTTGTTTAATATGTGCATTGAAGGACATATCCTGGTCAAACATGACTCCAAGGTTCCTCGCAGTGTTACTGGAGGCCAAGGTAATGCCATCCAGAGTAAGAATCTGCTTAGATACCATATTTCTAAGATTTTCAGGGCCGAATACAATAACCTCAGTTTTATCTGAATTAAGGAGCAGAAAGTTAGCGGCCATCCAGGTCTTTATGTCTTTAAGACATTCCTGCATTTTAAGTAATTGGTGTGTGTTGTCTAGCTTCATTGATAAATAAAATTGGGTGTTATTTACGTAGCAGTGAAAATGTATGCTATGTCTTCTGATGATACTGTCTAAGGCTCAGAGTCGGGCAGCTCAGCGTTGCTGAAAAACTGTACTTCAGTGCGGTTATCTAAAAATGGGGTACATCCCAGATCCGGTCCTGTCTGGACCCATGACATATTCATATATGTCATATATACCCTATTCTTTGTTTCTTCCTTTCTGGAACTCTTCCCACATATGTGGCTTTTGTTTTTTGTTTTTTTGTTTTGTTTTTTTTCTGTCTGTTCGTTTGTTTCTTTATGCTGCACTGTTGTTATCGTAAACTTAAAACTAAAAATATTTTTTTAAAAGATACTGCCTAAGGGAAGCATGTATAATGTAAACAGAATTGGTCCTAGCACGGAACCCTGTGGAACCCCATAATTAACCTTCTGTGTGAAGAGGACTTTCCATTTACATCAACAACTTAGATAGATATGATACAAACCACTGTAGAGCAGTACTTGTAATACCTACAGCATGCTCTGATCGCTGTAATAGGATATTGCGCTCAACAGTATCGAACGCTGCACTGAGGTCTAGTGGTAGGACAAGCATAGACATGTGTTTACTGTCAGAGGCTATTGTTATCATTAATTATGCTAAAATTAGTTAAGTTAAAAATCACAAATTTGATTTAAAAAATCTACATTAATTTTGATAATTCATGTATGTTACTTTTCTCAATAATCTTTATAAGAATTCATTTTAAAATTTAAGGTATGTTTGAGTGCAGTATGTATTTTACCACAAAATATTGATGAACGAGTGACTCGATGATACCTTAATAAATGCTGGGCTACGATGAAGTCATCATGATCAGGATTTTTTCAACTGTTTTTCTATGTTTTGTTACCTTCACACTTCTGTTTAAAACAGTGTTAGCCATGGTTCACTGTGACACATCACAATGTAGTATAATGATTAGAAGTGGAAAGCCTATAATATTAAACACAAACAGACACACATATTTCCAGGGGTAGAACCTTCTATTATTCTTACCATACTAATAAGCCAATTTCTTTTTAAAGTCTGAAAGGTTGTATAAGTGGATTGAAAAATGTATGATGGAAAATATTTTTACAATTAAAATGACACAGCAGCACGTATAAATATACTGCTGGAGTCATGAATGACCCTATTCAATGGCTTAAAGGCTAGAAAGGTTCCGTTTTTTACAAGGAACTTCTCGACAATTTCAAAGGACAAAAATATGTAATTTGGTACTAATTAAAGAGAAAATATAAAGAGAAAATATGCATTTTCTTTCCCATTTAAATATTATTATTATTTGCTTATTACTAACATTTTGATCCTTCATGTACATTATGTGTTGTGTTTTCAGAACATGCTAAATACTGACATATTGCTGCCAGCTTCCAGTTTATTCAAGTAATTAACGGGAATCCATATCATGTATAGTTAATCAGTCTTTTAATTTACTTGCTGAAAAATAAGTCAAAACTAAAGTTACCTAAAATAAGCTATATACTATGACGGTAAATCAATAATAAATTACTTTTTAACCAATTTCATAAACCATCTTAAAAGAAGGTTTGTTCAGTATATGTTTAGTAGGGATTATTGTACCTGTTGTAGTTATTCAGTCATTCTGGTGCTCCTCTTACTCGATTCTGATGACTCAGAATTAGATCCTGATGACTTAAGAATTACTCATCAAATAGTATGACTCAGTGGCTCTAGAGATCATAGAGATCAGCTTCACATCCTCTCAGCATTAAGTTTAATGCACATGTTAATGATCTGGCTTTTGTTCTTAAACAGGGAATTTATAAAAGATTAAGAAATAACTACTTTGATCAAAGCTTTTGTACAGATGCATGCAAATCAAGAGTAAAGCAAAAAGAGAAGAAAATCATGTGGTTTACGTCTATGTGGACAGATTAAACTTTACCTGTGGACATTCCAAGACACCATCCAGTGAATACAAAGCAGATTTGATCAATATGACAAGGTTGGACGGTGGTGAATCTACAATACATTTAATTCTCAATTTATTTTTCCTTGATAATTTTATTTAAAAAATTAAACAAAAGTCCTTCATATTTTTACACCGTTTTCAAATTTTTAAAGCAATAATATTATTATATTGAATAAGTAGTATCCCATGCTCCAGAAGGACTTCCCACCAGGGCACTTTGAGGGATGTAGTCAAATACCTTCTCCGTGTAGGCCATTATAACGTATTGGTTATGTTGTCAGCAGTGGCTGTTTCTTTGCATGTTGAACTCCCACAGGATCTGAGCTATTGTGTTTTTTGGGGGTTTTTGTGTATCCTTGCTGAGTGTTCCATTTGATTTTGGAACTTTTAACCCATGCTTGTAATAGATGTTCCTGTAGACTATCACATAGATTTAACTTAACAGAACATTTAATACAGCTGCCATAAGGCAAGAGGCAGGGTACACAGATGCAGTGATAACACAGAGAGACAGACATCCATCAGCACTCATATTCATTTCTACGGACAATTTAGAATCCACAGTTAACCTAACCCCTCTGACTGCATGTCTCGAGATTGTGGGAGGAAGGCAGAGTACCCAATGAGAACCTACACAGAGACGGGGAGAACATGCAAACTCCACACAAAAAGGCCCTGGCCAGATGTTGGATTGAAAACCAAGAATTTCTTTGCTGTGAAGAAACAGTGCTATCCACGGTCCCACCTTGCTGCCCCTTTTCTATCTAAGATTTATATACAGTCACACTCCGATGAACACATAGTGAGCTACTCAGGGTTCAATATCTTGCCTAGTATCTGGAATAGTAGCAGACTGGAACAGCCAGAGATCAAACCAACAACCTTCCAATTAGTAGATGACCTGTTCTACCTCCCTGTAAATATGATGGTTGATTTGAACCCAGGACCTTCTTATTGTGAGCCAAAAGAGCTAACCACTGCACCATGGTGTTATCCCATTTGTGATTCAAAGCACAGTAAAAAAGCTTTAAAACTCAGAAATTATTTGGGAATTTTCCTTTCCATTTCAAGTTATGAAACGTATCTACACAAAGGTCTCTTCACATGAAGTCAAAAGAACCACACATGTATAATTCTATGGTGTCGTGATTTCTGGCATCCTCTGAGGGACGAATTAGGCCACAGTCACCAACTGACCTTGCAGCCTGAAGACAGAGAGATGTCTGGACATAACACTACACATTTTCAGGGTGGGGTTTCACGAGACCAGTCAAGCTAAAGGCAAAAGGAAAGAAAGACAAAGGGTTAAGGAAGTTCGGTTTAGCTTCGAAATAAAGCTCTGTTAACAAGTGAACGGGACATGATGTGTGAGCATTCGTCAAGACATTTACACATTGGGACGTTTTAAACATTTCATTATTTAAGATTTTGAATATTTTTGTTGTATGCTCACATAGTGCATATTTCTACAAAAGTATACATTTAATTCAGCTATCAGAAACCTTTAGTAAAAACTAAAGGTACATAACTTACAACTAAAGGTGTATATTTAATACTGAACAGTGTTTTATAGTGAAAGTCCTGACAGGAAATGACGTTAGTATCTCGGGCTCTCGCGCTCTCTCTCTCTAGCTCTTTCCCGGCAGATCAGGAGACTTCGGCTCCGCTCGGAGAAACAGCACAGGACTTTATGGTGGAAAACCGTTTCATAGTTTTACCTTTTTCTAGGGACCGGCTGTATGATTAAGCTACAATCTTCAATGAGTAAGCATATCCCAGTAAGTAACCTGTTTTTCGTGGCTGCCATTTTGTTTCTCGGTTTCGTCTCCTAGGCTCCTCTTGTAAATCAGTACGTTACGGTGAACTGTTACCAGCTGGCCTTCACGTTGCTTCGATGAAATCACGGCCTGCTCGATAAAAACCCAGTTTAATATTTCCACAGTGCTATTGCCTAACGTTGCCTTTCTCATTTAACTGTAACGAAAATTCACAGAACATGGATTTGGCCATGTTATTTGAGTGCAATCTTAGAGCTGCATGATGATCGTCACGATTAGGAAGCGGCTGACGGATGCGCAGCTCGGGCTGGTCCCGGCTCTTCACTCGGAGTTTTTGCCGTCTAAAATCGACGCATATTTATTTGAAATAAACGAAACACGTAAATGACGTGTTGTTAGTGGTTTGCGAGACTGGCTACCTGCCCGGTGTCTGGGTCGAGCGTCTTTTTGTCACCTCAGAGCAACGTGCAGTTTGTCACAGCTCCCGACGGCGCCTATAGGCCTCTAATGTTATATGATGGCGCCCGGTCTATCCTCACACAAAGGACACTTTACAGCCTTGTAATGCAATGCAGAGACATGTCTGCTATTTAAGCCACTTCTGCTTTGCTTCACGTCTCTCTTATATTTACAAATCACTGTCCTTTTAGTCAGGCAGTGGCTTTTAAGTGCTTGGTAATATTTCTAAGTAAATGCTGCTTTTCGGCCGGAAAATAGCAGATTAACAAAGCATGCTTGACCGGCTTAGATTTTACTATTTCTACAATAAGCTGAAGAAAACCTTTCCAGTAAGCCAGCGCTCAGGTATCGAGCTTCTGTGAGGAGTAAAGGGCAGAAGCATTAGGGAGGAAATGGCAGAGAAAACATTTGTGAGTCAGATTTCTGACGATCATAACAGCGTGTATGTTAAAGCCCCGCTGAAGGCCCCACGGTGAGCTCAGCCTTCGCACACAGATACGACCTGGATGTCAGAAATGACACGTTATATATTTATTTCTGCTGTACAGCGGCAGCACTGCACTGTGATTTTATGTACTGGCAGGTACAGTCTGCTCTGCTGTGTTAATCATTGCGTTATCTGAAACACCACTTTCTCTGCATGGGAATCAAACCCCAGACACCTAGTGTCTTTAGTCTCCAAACAATGTTAATGTGGCTGCTGACATACTTGAGTGTGAAACTTGGCATAATTAAAAAAAAAAAAAAGAGTAGCTCAGAAAGGCTGCGATTTAACTACCTGTTTCAGGGTAGCTAATGTAAAGGAAATTATACTGTGGGATTCGATTACTGTCATTACGCCCTAAATCTGTGTTTCTAGCCAGACTCTGCTGTTGTCTGAAGGTAATTCTAAAATTCAAATGAGGAAATTTGTTTTATTCTTTTAAAAATGAATGGATCATGACTTTACTGAAAATCTCTCACTTGTTTCACGGCTGCTTTGTCTATACTTTGGCCCTGTGCTTCCTCTATGATCTAATCCCTTTGTCTTTTACTCTGATGGAGTGGTATGTTTGACTAGGGGCTTATGGATATGTGTTGGGGATTAGAGTTGTCACAATATCAGATTTTCCATTTCATGATTATTGTGCTTAGGAAAAAAGAAAAGAGGCACAGTTTCCATATAGAATATGAATAAAAACTGTTTCTCAGTAAAAGTTTGTCTTTTTGGCAAATTAATTGAACTACACTGAGAACAGTTGCCTGTGCTTTTTGTGTTCTTTAAAGGTGTTTTAAAAATAAAAATTAAGCTTTTCTTCCCTCCTGCCCCCCTCTGTGTCCTGCAGCAGTTCTGTGGTGTTCTGGGTCACACATTTATGGAGTTTCTGAAGGGCAGTGGGGACTACTGCCAGGCTCAGCACGCTGCCTATGCAGATGAGTGAACAGCCAAACTCGCCATCGATCCGACGCACTTGAGCCACAGGAGGGACCCCGGAAAGTTGGCAGGACCGGGACTCCTCCCAGAACCAGCGATAACTCGGCCTGGATGGGGTAACTCCACCTGCTGCACACTGCCCTCGTCGGCTTCCGCCTGGCCAGAATCAAGGTGGAACCAGCCTTGGTTTTTTTTTTCTTCCTTTTCTTTTGTTTTATTCCAAAGGAGAGGGTTTGAGTTACTTCTCCAATTGTCCGCCCTTCCCGGTTGCCAACTTCCCAAATTTGCCTGTTACTGTTCTTTTTGGGGGGGTTGTTTTTATTTTATTTTGACACTTAGCCTTGCCAACCTCGAAGAAGACTGGAGGATTTTTTTCTTTCGGAGTTCCTCAAAACTTGTTGGACATTTGTTTGACATTCCCTCCGAGTTTAACTGTTTACATTAGTGTTTACTCTGTGGAAGACATTTTAGTTTTGTTATACTTTTTTTTTTTCGCATTGTCACGATGGCTCGAATGAACAGACCAGCCCCTGTGGAGATTACCTACAAAAACATGCGGTTCCTCATTACCCACAATCCCACCAACGCCACCCTGAACAAGTTCATAGAGGTGAGCCAAATTGTGGTCAAGTGTTTACATATTACAGAGTGTATATTACTCGAAGCCCACATTGGAGAAGCACGTAACCGGTGATTACATGTTGAGAAATATTTTGGAAACGACCACAGTTTAAAATCTTTCCTGGAAATGTTTCAGCCAATGAAAGCCATGACTACAGAATCGTTTTAGATTACAGGAATTGACATATGTAGGTGTATTACTGTCAGTGTGCTTTAGAGGGTTGGGCAATCGGACAAAATTGGTGACTAAAATCAATTGATTCCTTTAACAGTTGGCTTTTTTCACAGACTTCAAGAAATTGCACATTACAAAAGAGCTACCAGACAGTACCTCCTTCCTTTAAAAGGGAAATACACACAAGAACAGATTAGCCGCTTATGTCAACCAAAGGCAGTGGGATGTCACTAAAATAGTCATGGGCGAAGCTATCTAGCTTAACTTATCAACTCTTTAGTCAAGCGAATGATCTAAAAACTGATGATATGAAGAATATCACTAAATGACATGAGCTAGTGTTTGCATACATCAGCAAATTCATTTTCACTTCTTTTTGTTGGAATTTTAACGTGTTGTCCAACCTTAGTATCCTGAGGTAGCTTTAACAGTCTTGTTTGCCTCTTTCGCTCATAAATCCTGTGACATGTGATTACAGGAGTTGAAAAAATATGGAGTCACCACGGTTGTGAGAGTTTGTGAGGCCACCTATGATGCCACCCTGGTGGTGAAAGAGGGAATCCAGGTTCTGGTGAGTTCACGCTTCTGACTTCATCATGACTCCTAATGTTTCAAACCAAAACAAATGTAGTTTGTTTTTTTTTTTCATTGCTCTGGGTTTTCCCCCCAGTATACCAGGCTATTGTTTTGTTTTTTTTATTCTGGTTTTTATTGTGTAACAGATTTAGGTTTTTTTTGGGGGGGGGTTCCCTCCAAGTGAAGGTTCAGATTGTGCAGGAAGACAAGCTCCACAGGTGTCCTTGCTGCTGCAACAACATTTTTCTTTCCCCGCAGCTCAGCCTTCTCACTTCTTTTGTTTTGGTTTCCAAGGAACGGAGGCCACTGACATCATTTCCTTTTTTCTTCTCTCTTCTTTCTGCAGGATTGGCCGTTCGACGATGGAGCTCCTCCCTCCAATCAGATCGTGGATGATTGGCTGAACCTGCTGAAGCTGAAGTTCAGGGAGGAGCCCGGCTGCTGCATCGCTGTGCACTGTGTAGCAGGGCTGGGGAGGTAAGCAGTCACTGACACAAAGATTCAAGTTGTTATATTTTACGTATGATAGTGAAATGTGGCTCTTGCTTCTGTTTGTATTCTGATAGAGAAGCAGTCGGTGCTAAAACAGTTATTTGATGATCCCTATTTTCTCATTGTTTTTATATTGTACATAAGCTTTTATTTTAGGGGATTTTCTCTAACAAAACAGTTTGAATCCATTAAATAACGTTTCCCCCATTATCTGACTTTTAAATGATTAATCCACCAATCCAAAGGATAACTGCAGAACTACAACCTGAGCTATCATAGTGAAAACTATCATATAGGAATAACATCCTTGTTATCAGTTGTGGTTTGAAAAACAAACCAAGAAGATCTTAAGCAAAGACGCAGTCATGTGCATTTTCTTTGATCCTGCTGTACATGACTCACAGTATCACCCACATTTTGTCCCAAGTGTGTGCTTCCTTAGTACAGACAACCTGCCAGGTCCTGTCTCTGTCGTGTTTGCTTTAATCTGATCTATGAGGAAGCAATATTTGTTTGTTTTGTTTTTGTAATTGGAGCAAAACACTATTTTGCATGTTAGTTTTAACTAACATTCCTGGTACTGTCTGTTCCCTTTCTTTTTCACAGAGCTCCTGTTCTGGTGGCACTCGCTTTGATTGAATGTGGGATGAAGTATGAAGATGCTGTCCAGTTCATTCGACAGTAAGTAAAAATCATTTGGCAGGAAATGATTAATGAAGCTATTTTTTTTTTTTATGAGTTGAGGTTTTTTATTATAAAACCATTAAAATATCTGATAGTTAATTACATTTGTAAGGCTCTCTGGTGGACAGACTTTGGCATTAACTTTGAGAAAATCCTTGATTTTTGTCTTGCAGTAACCTGATACTTTGATACGTAAAGCAGGGAGGCCTGAGTCATATCTATAAATAGCAGAGATGTCAGAGAGTGAGATAAGGATGATTCAGTAGGTGTGCTTTAAAGTATGTGTCATCACTTGAAATATTTATAGAGCACTTGGCAGTCAGCTTTTTTTTTTTTTTTTTTTCCCAAAGAGTAATCAATAAAATGAGGGAAAGCTCAGCAATTTGAGGCTGTAATTGAAAATGTTTACATATTATTAATATGGATAAAATCCTCTTTTTTTTTCTTTTTAAATCAACAGTTAATAATAAGACTTTAATTTTTTTAAGTTTATTTTAAAATCCTCAACAAGCCAAAGAATCGTTATCATGCTCAATGTAAAAATCATACATTTCGCCATGAATCTTCATATAGAACAGAGTTAGTTGACTATTTCTGTAAATGTAATAGTACAGGGCAGCCACTTTGCTCTTTTCCAACCCAGCATTTATATTCTTGCACTCTATCACAGTACCTTGTTATTCAGAGTACTGGTCCTTAATACAGCATTTTAATTCCTTTCCTTTTCCCTTTAACCAATCATCTGATTGGTTGCCCCTCACACACAGAAGGTTAGAACAGTTAGTGGGTGGAGCTTCTTTGCTTACAGTCACAGATCTGTGGCTGAGCTTTCCTCTCTAACATCAGACAAAGCCATCATAGAAAAGCCTGTAAGTAGGGTTCACAAAAGCTGAGCGTTTGACTCACAGGGCTTAGACTGCTTATATGCACACTGACATGAATTATTTAAACTTTGGGCATGTTTAATATATTACAATATCCATGGTAGCAATATATATTATGGATTTACAAAAAAAATCTGCAGTCATGAGCTAATTAATTTCTACACTTGCTTTCAGGAAGCGCAGAGGAGCATTCAACAGCAAGCAGCTGATCTACCTGGAGAAATATCGTCCAAAGATGCGCCTGCGTTTCAAAGATTCTAACGGCCATCGCAATAACTGCTGCATCCAATAGAGCCAAACATTGAGCCACGCCAACCCCTCCCCAACCTACCCTCCAACACAGAAGAGTTTAATTAAACCTTGCTAGCTTATAATCTGGCAGGCTTCCTTTTTTTTTCTTTCTTTCTTTTTTGTTTTTCTTCATTGTGTTGAAGTATTTTAATTTGGAAAACCATGCTTGGTAAATGAAATTTCCCCCTCCCTTTCTAGTTTCAAAATTAAATGTCAAAAAAAATGAAAAACAAGAGTTGTGTGAACAGAGTTTTTTCTTCATGTGCCCAGAAAAAAAAATAGGAAGAGTCGTGTATCATTGTAAGATGTTGGATTAACTGTTTTCTGCAAATGCATCCCAAAGATTTTGATTGGCCCGTGCATTCACATTGCCTGAAAATGTGTTTAAAAAAAAAAGAAAATAGGAAAAAGAAATGTTTTCTTGATGTGAACAATTATGTGTACCCTGTTCAATTTTAGGATTCAGTTTCAAGACTGACTAGAAAGAGGTATGCCTTTCTTCAAATCAGATGGATCATCCATAAATGCCTTACAATCGGAAGTGGAACAAAGGCAATCGAGCGGGAGTCGGCTCCTGTTGGCATTTGGAAAAGGTGTTTCATTTTTCTACTTGGAACAAAAAAAACCCTAAACTGTTGCCTTTGTCTTGTGCAGGAAGTCTTACACACACTTATGCCCTTTCAGTAACTATTTTTTATTATAAATGCTTAACTGTTGCAATATTTGTCAATTGAAAGTCTAGGAACTTTTTAGTCTTTATCAGACCTTCTGTTTACTTATTAACTGCCATGTTAAAATAAAAATGTGATCTTTTTCATTTTTCCTTTTTTTTTTTTTGTTTTTTTTTTGTTTAGTTTTGTTTAGTTTTGTTTAGTTTTGTTTGTGTGTGTGCGCTTCAAACTGGACTTCCAACATCTGCAATATTTTGTATGCCTTTTTATTTGATGTCCATAACTTAAGACTTGGATACTTGATGATTTTATGTATTTGAAAATGTGTACTATTATTATTAGGTTGGCTATTTATACTATCAATGGATGTGTGATTTAGTACAGTGAGCAAAAAAGTTTTACCTGTTCACCAACTTGTGAGAGTACATTAAATGATACACTGAAAAAAGATGTTGGTCTTTTTTTCCCCATTTTCTCAAGAGAAGAAAAATGCAGGAGGGGTTTGAGCAAAATAGGACTGATAAATACTTCTTAATAAAAAAAAGAAATGTTGCAGATGTAGCGCTAAAAGACTTTCTTGAAAAAGGCATGGTATTTAGCTGTTTGTTTGAATAGCGGCTCTTTCTCAAACCTTTCATCGTAAAACATCTGTATTTTTAGCATTCACATCACCAATAGTCCAGTAAACCAGTTTACATTTTAATCATTGCAAAGACTGTCGAATTTAGCTAATTTGTGACCCAATATCAGTTGACAGTTACATTTGTTTCAGTTTCTATAGTCTCTGAAATAAAATATTCAGTCCCATGATTAATTCAACGCCCTGCTAGGGCCGTAACACTGGGTGACTGGCTCCAAGGTGAGTCCTGTTGGTTCAAACTTCTTCCATTTACTGACGATGGAGGCCATCGTGCTCATTTGGACCTTCAGTGCTTCAGGAATTTTTCGGTATCCTTCCCAATATCTGAACCACAATGCAATCCTGTCTCTGAGATTTACAGACAATGCTTTGGACTTCATGTCTTGGTTTAGGCTCTGACATGCACTGCCAACAATGGGACCGTATTTGTCAAATCAGACCTCATATCCAATCAACGGAATTTACCACAGGTGGATTCCAGTCAAGTTGTAGAAACATCCGCCAAAGATCCGTGGAAACTATTTACACTGGCCACTTTGTTAATTATACCTTACTATTACCAGGTTAGACCTTACCTGCCCTAATTCTGACACAGGTCAAACAAGATGCTGAAAACATTCAACGGAAACTTTGATTCATATTGGTGTGATGAACATCTTTATATTATAGAGTCTTCAAAATAGCCACCTTTTGCTTTGATTACTGCTTTGCACACTCTTGGCATTCTCTCGATGAGCTTCATGAGGTCGTCACCTGAAATGGTTTTCCAACAGTCTTGAAGGAGTTCCCAGAGATGCTGAGCACTTGTTGGCCCTTTTGCCTTCACTCTGCGTCCATTTCTTCCAAAATCGTCTGGATTGGGCTTAGGTCAGGTGACTGTGGAGACCAGGCCATCTGACGCAGCACTCCATCACTCTCCTTCTCCCTCCCTTACACAGCCTGGAGGTGTGTTTGGGGTCATTGTCCTGATGAAAAATAAATGATGGTCAAACTAAACACAAACAGGATTGGATGGGATGTCGCTGCAGGATGTTGTGGTAGCCATGCTGGTTAAGTGTGCCTTCAGTTTGAATAAATCCCCAACAGTGTCACCATCACACCTCCTCAGCCATGCTTCACAGTGAGAACCATGCATGTAGAGACCATCCATTCACCTTTTCTGCATCGTACAAAAACACGGCAGGTCGACCAAAGATCTCAAATTGAACTCATCAGACCAAAGCACAGATTTCCACTGGTCTAATGTCCACTCCTTGTGTTTTTCGTCCCAAACAAATCTGTTCTGCTTGTTGTTTTTCCTCCGTAGTGGTTTCTTAGCAGTTATTTGACCATAAAGGCCTAATTCACACAGTCTGCTCTCAACAGTTGATGTAGAGATGTGTCTGCTACTGGAACTCTGTGTGGCATTTATCTGGGCTCTGATCTGAGGGGATGTTAACTTGCAATTTCTGAGGCTGGTGACTTGGATGAACTTATCCTCAGTAGCATGTGAGCTAGCTTTGACAGAGCGCTTGATGGTTTTTGCAACTGCACATTCAAAGTTTTAGCAGGTTTACCTACTGACTGACATTCAGTTCTTATAGTAATGATGGACTGTTGTTTCTCTTTAATTAGCTGATTTGTTCTTGCCATAATATGAATTTTAAGAGTGGGGTCCCAACCCCACTAAGAAGGCAAGAAACTCAACAAATGAACCCTGACAAGGTTTTGCAGCGCTGTCAACAAAGCGAAGGGTGGCTACTTTCAGGAATCTAAAATATAGGACATATTTAGAGTTATTTATCATTTTGCCTTTGCTACATAAATCCAGATATATATTACATTTATATCTGGATTTATGCGCCATATATTCAATGTCTTCAGTTTGTATCTACAGTGTAGAAAGTAGTAAAAATAAAGAAAAAACACGAAATGAGAAGGTGTGTCCAAACTTTTGACTGATAGTATAGATCATTACAGCCTGAAATATTAATGCATGGTAGGATGAATCCATGTCTTCATATTGTTTATGTTAAATTCTGTGACCCATCTGAATGTCACAGTAAAATTCAGCACTCATCAGACCAGGCAACATGATTCTGATCTTTTATTATTCAGTTTGGGGGAGTCCACATGAATTTTAGCCTCAGTTTCCTGTTCTTGGCTGACAAGCGTGGCACTCAACGTGATCTTCTGTTGCTGGAGCCCATCTGCTTCAATATTTACAAAAACTTGGCTGTAACATTCGAGTTAGTTTCTTACTATTAGTTTAATGCTATCGGGCCCAATCTCCCCTGACCTCTGACACCAACAAGGCATTTCTATTCATGGAACTGCTGATTACTGGATATTTTCCTTTTTAGACAATTGTCTGAATGCTTGTGTGGGAAAATCCCAGTAGATCAGCAGTTTCTGAATTAATTAGGCCAGCCTGTCTGGCACCAACAACCATTACACATGAAAGTCATTCGAATCACCCATTTTCTTCATTCTGATGCGCCGTTTGAACGTCAGCAGGTTGTCTACATGCCTAAATGCAATGAGTTGCTGCCATTTAAGTGGCTGATTAGATATTTTTGTCAAAGCTTTGAAAATGAGCCTGTAACGGTCCGCTACAACCTCTGGTGTACGTTTTGGAATTACTTTGAGAAAGAGTATTCAAAAAGGGGGAGGACACAGTGAATTTCAAGTATACGCAGTATACAGAGATGGGCAGTAACGTGTAATCTGATTACTTTTTTCAAGTAACGAGTAAAGTAGGGGATTACTATTGCAAAACAGTAATTAGATTGCAGTTGCTTTCCCATAAGCATGTTGCGTTACTGTGTTACTAAACCGTGAATTTGTTTGTGAGACTGTCTCATGACAGTGCCGAACGAGTGTGTGACATCCGTGGCAACAGACGTGTGTAGATCAATGGATAATATGGAGTGCGGGAGAGAGTCCATCCATGCTGCATTTAAAGTTTGGAAGTACTGACATTACTTTGAGTTTGATTCTGTAAAAAGTGACACAAACATTAGCGTCCGCTGTTCACTCTGTGTGGGAAGAAAACTTCTTTCTACAGCAAAAAATTAAACTTCAAAATTGAGCAAGCATCGAGCATGCTGCCATGAGAATGTAAAATTCTAAAAGAAACCCCCAAATCCTCTCACTGACATGACCTCTGCAGCACCGGGCAAACCTCCACCTGCCCCACTCCTGCTAAACAGGTGACAATAGCTTTAAGAGCGACAGGACTTAGTGCCACTGAGTCTTTGATTTAATTTATTTTTTTTGCTGCGTTTTACTTGCATCTATTTGAAAGAGTGTAAACACAGAACATTATTTTTATTTTGTATGCTGGAATATGCAGAAAATAGGTTTAAATGTTAAACAAATGTCTTCAAGTCAGAGAATATTGCATATAATTTAATTTTTGCTTGATGCATAACGTTAAAAGATTAAAACTAATCAAACAAGTTTTAAAAAGAGACTTTTTCAATTTTATATGCAAAAAAACAGAATTGGGTCTATTGCTTTATTACATATTCAGGTTGTGTATCATCTTTTTAATAAGTAACTAAGTAATAAAGTAACTAATTACTTTTGGAAATAAGTAATCCGCAAAGTAACAGGATAAATTTTTGGAGAAGTAATCAGTAATTAGTAACTTATTACTTTTTTCAAGTAACTTGACCAACACTGGCAGTGTACACAACTGTTTATATTCGGGTTAGGTCAAAGGATTAAAGAAAATTAAAACCTACCAAAATTGTTTGGTTTGCACTGGTTTCTATGGAAGCCCGTTTCCGCCACTAAATAAAAACAAAAAAGCTAGTATCCATAACTCGAAATTTCGAGAAAAGTAACTCGAAATTTCGAGAAATATAACTCAAAATTTCGAGTTACTTTTCTCAAAATTTCGAGTTAGCTCTGCCAATCCAAAATATACGTGAATGAGGTCGCTTTCTTGTTACCCGGAAGCATATGGTGCAGAGGAACGCGCTCTCAAAAACGGATCCCAACAAATTGGCGCTTTCGCGAGTACGTTTGCTGATAGTAACACCATGTGATTCAGCTAATAACACAGGGATTTCATCATTTGTGAAGCCAGGCTGAAAACACTCAGCAATCTGTGCATTCACGACTGGATGTAATACCGGTAGCTTAGCTGTAGCATTTGTAGCTGAGGGCTTCAGCTTCCGGGTAACAAGGAAATGACGTCATTCACGTAGATTACTGATTGGCAGCGCTAACTCGAAATTTCGAGTTACTTTTCTCAAAATTTTGAGTTAATAAATCGAAATTTCGAGTTAATATGTCGAAATTTCGAGAAAGTAACTCGGAATTTCGAGAAAATAACTCGAAATTTTGAGTTATGGATCCTTTTTTTTTTTTTTTAGTGGCGGAAACGGGCTTCCATAGGTTTCAGTAAATGAAGATAAAAGTAAAATAAAAAATTAGGTGAAAGCTTGGCAGAGACTTTTTCACCTAAAATTTTAATGAAATATTTGAAATATTTACAGTGAGGAAACAGGATGCAATATCAATGACAATTTTAATGACACTGTAAAAGCACTCATTTTAGTAAGCATGGTTAAGCACGTCTTCATGAGATCGGCTTTCTGATACTTTTTAATCCTTTTGTCTGAATTTGGTGTGTTTTAAAGTAACAAACAGCTTTGAGTTTTTCATCGTAGTGATTCAAGTTTACGTTTTGTTTTAAGTGCACTTCATTTTTATTTTCCTTGTTCATACAAAACATGCCAGGGGTTATCAAAATGTTTTTATTTCCCTCCTTTGTACAACTTGAAGATGTCACGTCGAACCTTGATATAATAAATAAGAAGTCATATAAAACTGCCAGAGAGGTTTTCAAACATGGCCAACCTCTAATCAAAACCACACAGAGACAGAAATTATCAAACATTCTCCTACATTAAGAGCAAAAAGCACAAGTGGGGATTTAAGTGGACAACCAACAAAGATACTCACAAACTAATGTATGTTTTTCATCAGTATAATTTGCATATTGACACATTTACATAAACACACAGAAAATATTGCCGTGTTGTTTGAATCGAGAAGGGGCTAGAAGGTTTGTAGAGGGAGCTTTTAATTTCTCAAAAATAAACCCTCCTTTTACTTTTACAGTACAGAGATGGCAAAGTTGAGGTAAAATTATTTTTTTTTGTCATATAAAGGAGTTTCAAAAGCTGATGGGTGTTTTTCAGTGTCCACCCTAATATGACTTTATAACCACAAAGATGGCTTAAAAATAAATCTAGTTCCAAATCAGCTGACTACATTTAAAAACACAACAACACACTCACACACACACACACCAAGCTTCAAAACTCAAATGGACACATTTTCTACAGAGTTCTAGTTTCTCCTCCACTCTGTCAGTTTTCCGCCCAATGCAGCTGTGGTCCCTCCTCACATCTCAGTGGGACCTTTCATGCTGGAGTCCTTTGCCGAAACCGGTGATGCCACCACGGGAAGGATGCACTGCGACGGCTCACAGTAACTGTTCAAACCAGGAGGACCAGGAGGTCCAGGAACACCAGCTGTACCAGCAACCCCACGAGGTCCCCTCTCTCCGTCACGGCCGTCTCTGCCATAAGCTGGTCGACCAGGATTGCCTGTAAACAGAATGACAGAGGATCAGAAGTTAAACATCCACGTTTTTCTGTAATCATCCTATAGACTACATTGATGCAGCCCCTGGACCTGACTTTTTACACTGCACTGTGATATTGCTATGCCCACCTTCTTTCTATGACTGGTTGTCAATAAATTCACTCTATTTTACAAGATTGTGGGTGATACACTGATTTAGTTTAGTTGTGTTTACTAAGCACTAATTTACAAATTTTTGCAATACAGTCCAGGAAGATTATCCATAAACCTTTAGTTAGCATGTCAAATGTAGTGATTGCACAAGAGCAGTGCAAAGAAAAACACAAAATATGAGGAAATATAAATATATTGAAAAGTTTCCCATGTTCAGTTTGCATAGAATATCTGCCTTTGTCAACTATGTGGAAAACCTTAGGCCAAGTATCCAGTAGTAGTCAAGTGCTGTGAATTTTTGCAGCTTCTCATTACACTTAAAATGTGTCATGTTTGGCACTGCAGGCATTAAAACTCATGTATCAGATGAATATCAACAAGTTACTAGGCCCTGGGTATCTAGAAAGTTCTAAACATGATGTGTTAAAGCAGTTCTGTAATAATTAACATCATTATTTGCAGAGTAAAGTACACGACTACAAAAATGAAATGAACAATATTTAATCACTATAGCAATCAAGTCAGTTAAACTTGTGGGATATTGATCTGGTCAGTTTAGCAGCAGAGGAGGTTATCTGTCAATAAGCTTCAGCTGCTTTTGTGTTTGTGAAATTAACAACAGGGGGGCAACAATGAAACAACCACCAAAACAGGAATGGTTTTGAAGGTGCAGGACACTGGCATTTTTTTTCTTCACTTGTTTTGCATACAGCTAGGGGCACTGTCACTACTGCTAATGGAGCCCAGTTGGCATTTGGCTTACACTACCAGATTTGGCAGATCTGCTGGTGTCCTGTGTTTTTCACAGATAAGAGTAGGTTCACCCTGAGCACACGTGAGAGAGATGAAAGGATCTGGAGAAGGTGTGGAAAACATTATTCTCCCTGTAACATCATTCAGCATGGTTTGGTCTGAAAAGGCATACACACCCTATAGAGGCTAGGCAACAGCACCCTTGGACCAACTGTCAGACCCTATGCTGGTGCAGTGGGTCCTGAGTTCCTCCTGATGTATGACAATGCCCAACCTCATCTGACAAAACTCTGCAGGAAATTTCTGGAGAATGAACATAGTGATGCTCTTCTTCTCATCTGGGAGAAGATCCCCAGGACACCATCTATCAGGCCTGCGTGGCATGCACAGCAGGCATGCACATGGGAGTCGTACAAACTACTGATTACTATTTTAAGTTGTTCAAATAAAATTTACGCAAAATGGTCCAGTCTGCCACATCATTTTTACACTTTTTTTCTTCTGCACTCATTCCCGTCAAGCGATGGGATCCTTTAACACATTACCCAGTTTATATCAGTATAAATGTCTAGCATGATTTTTTTCCCATTAAGATCTGATGTGTTTTCAAAGTCTTCCTTTGAACAGTTGTTTTGAGAAGTGTACTTATTCTCATAAATATAAACTATTTAACTGTCAAAGTTATACTGTTTTTTATTTAATGTGCACCCTTTCTTTGAATTGCAGAGCTTTCCATGCCTCTAATTAAAAAACAATTTTTACAATGACTGAATACAGCATTCACGGTGTTAAAATTATAATATTATTAACCTATAAGACATTATGCACTCGGGAGGACAGAAAAGGATGTTTTTGCTGTTAATTAATATAAAAGGTTTTATGTAATTGAGCTCAGATCTTTATTGTTCATCCAAACGGCATTTTTCTTTTGGACAATATTACATAATATTCACTACCTGATGCTTGACTGAGACATTTAGTTCATTTATTCTATGAACCGCTATCTTGTCAATTACCTGGTAAACCAGGTGCACCTGGTTCTCCTTTGGGTCCTCTCGTTATGGGTCCCCTGTCCCCTTTATCACCCTGGTCACCTGTGGGGAGGAAAAGTAATTATCACCAATGGGAAACACATAATTAAAGTTACTATATTTAGCTGTGTTTAGCATGAGGTTCAAACTCAGGCTTCACACCACATCTGGTCCCTCATTCAGATGATTTATCCCTGAGGAGCTATGGGTCAAAACAACATGAATATAAATGACTGTCAGTTAATTTCGATAATCCCACAGGCTTGCAGCTTACACATGAGTCGTTTGCTTTTATTTTTCTGATTACAAATACATCATAGCTGTGTTTCTCAATACTAGAGTTAAGCATGAAAGATTTATTTTTAATTTTGAGTTTGCATGTGATTCCATGTTTGGTTTAACCTCGCCTGTTTTCATATATATGCACCTGAAATGCACACCTCTGCCAGTGGTTTCCCATTATTTTTGAACCGATCTACAGGTGGCAGTAATGCACCAAGAAACTCAGTGATGTACCCAAAAAAGGCAGAGAATAAGAAATGTGCTATTATATGCTTGTTAGCAGTGACTTATCACCAACTGAAGTCAGACAGTTTTGCGCTGTTTGTGCTCACTGGACTTGCACATTAGGGGTTGCACTACTCCAACAATCTTCATCTGCCAATATAAAGCTCACCCTTAGGTCCTTTGATTCCCATCAGTCCAGGTGGCCCTTTCAGACCAGGCAGACCTCTTGATCCGGTGTGACCTGGGAAACCATTCTCTCCTGTGGGGCCTGGAGGTCCAGGTGGGCCTGGAGGACCGGGCATCCCACCAATACCTGACTCAGGCCTGGTCAAGCTAGCTGCTAGCTGGGCAAACTGATCTGTGACACAGGAGAATTTTAGTTTTTAATTTTCTGTGTTAATCATTGGATATATAGATGTAAAATAACAAACATTTTGAATTTGCCACAGATTGGTTTGAAAAGCTCTTTTATCCAAATGACTGTAAAGCACACTGTCTTCAGTAACTACACCTAGTGGTAACCAGCCGATAGAACGCTTACCTTGCATTACCCTCATGCAGACTTGTTTGATGTGTGTATCTGTTGGTGATTTTCCCTGAACAAACAGATCGTTGATAGTGATGAGTGATGGTTACTGAGGAAATTCTGGTGTTCTCAAGGTGTTTCTTGAGAAGATTGGATATTTATAGTCTCATTAAACATTCTACAAAAATACTGAACAAGTATTTTCCATTGAATACTAATAATAAACACTGGATGTATCATATTCCCTTTCGCCAACAATCCATTTATTGAAAATTCAAAATAACAAGCATTGTATTTCAGTTGAGCGAACATGCTGTTCAATATCGACCATGATTCAACAGAGAGTTGTAACAGAACAGTACAGAGATAAAAATTTCTCACCGCTGGTCCCTGTATTCCTGGCAGGCCAGGCACCCCCATGTCCCCCTGCATGCCACGGGGTCCTGGTTGGCCCAACTTGCCCTCTTTACCTGGCAGTCCTCGGCTGCCCTCGGGTCCTTTATTTCCCGTCTCTCCTGGTGGGCCTGACTACAAAAAATAGCAGCAAACAGATGACTTCAACAGAAAAAAGGGAAGAGAAGTGGGAATCTGTGGAGTAAGATGGAAAACACTGGACAGAATAATACAGGTGTGTAAATCCATTTTGATCAATCTAAAAATTTAGGTGGGTTCTCATTTTTAAGAACGTATAAACCATAATCGTCAGCGAATATTTCACTTTTTGCGTAAGGAAGCTAGCATATATGAAAGTTTACCTTTTTGAACTAAGTTATGGGAAAAAAAATCTCCAATATTTAAGGATAGGATACACTTGGTTAGATGAACATACCGATCCTTTCTCTCCAGATTCTCCTGGTTCACCCTGAAAAAAGAAAGCAGGCGTAAATAACTACATGCATGCAGAAACATCCAAAGATATTTCTACCAGATACGTATCATATTTTATTATTCTGCAAAGCTGTGTCACTTTGTCACAAAGGAGTATTCCCCACAACAGATTTTGCAAACTCAAGTGATTCTTGACACTGTTAACAACTACATCCTTCTTAATGGCATCACTGCGAGCATGTCTGTTTTCCCACTTCTTGGTACTTTCAGTAGTCGATAACTCACCACATCTCCTCTCTCTCCTGCTGTTCCCTCAGCTCCTGGAAGTCCCTAAAAATATTAAAATGTTCAGATTTTTAGCTCAAATCCCATTCTGTGATTTGTCTAATAATAATGATAGCCATGATATTACAGTTTAATAAATAAATAAAAATACCTGGTCTCCCTTTGGACCATCAAGACCGACTGCACCCTGAGAAAAACAAAAAAAGCAAGATAATTATTTTTGGTAGTTTGATAGTATTAACTGGAAATAAATACATTTAGTGCACCAATACCCACAATAATCCAATTTGCTAATCTAGATCTGATCCAGACTTCATTTATCTGATTGAAGCTGCCTGAGTCAAAAAAAAGATATGACTTTAAATGGACCTGCATTAGGACAGTGTGGGACATTGGATCAATTATTTATTAGTCTAAGGAGCTTGGAAAGAAAAGCGTCTGGACTTTTTGTCTGGATCAGTTATTTATTATTTTTACAATTTTCGATGAATTTTTAATAGAATTGTCATTTTAGTGTGGTGATCACACACAGCAGTAACCCATTCTGACAAATTTATTTGGAAAGCTAATCTGAAGCCATCTATCAGTTGTATGTGCAGTATTTCCTGACTGGGGCCTGATACTGGTCGTCTGCAGAGTCACAACAACACTCCATCAGCCTTTTTTCAACTCAGGGGTAAAAACACACAATTGTTCCTGCTATGAAGTTTTATACAAAACTTCATCCAATTCACCTACTTAGTTCCAGTTACACCAGAAAGCCTGCAAACAATAGAATTAAGGATTTGTCTGGGAAGGTTCTCAGTGATCCAGGTCATCGTAGTCTAAGGATCTTGGAAAGAAACGTGTCTGGACTTCTTTAGGTTTCCGTGGAGACGTTTCACCTCACATCCGACAAGCTTCTTCAGTTCTAAGAGCAATTGGTGGAGAGTCCCAGATTTTAAGCCCTATGGGAGTGTCCCCCAAGAGGGTCATGGACCCCCTATTGATCCCCTACCTAATCACACGAGCCAAGGTGTGAAAATGGGTGTGGGTCACAATCAGCCAAGGTTTCGGGTGGTTAATACACACTGTAAACATTTGCTATGTTTACAGTGTGTATTAGCACTTCGTATATTCTCCGCACACCCTCCACCCCACCCCACCCCCGCAAGTTATCAGCTGATCTGACTTTCTCTCTGCTCTGCAGGTCTGAACACGAACTGAGCAGAGTGAAAATGTCTTGTTGGGTTTGCACCCACCTTTAAAGAGGATCATTTATATCTGTTTGCTTCTTTTGATATCAGCAGATCTCAACCATATCCCCACACAAATTCAATTCCCATATTGTTCAACAAAAATAACATTAGTGTGCAACTTAATAAGTAGAGTGAGGTAGTGCTGTGAGCC
The DNA here is from genome assembly GCF_051167445.1 of Perissodus microlepis. Lineage (NCBI taxonomy): Eukaryota > Metazoa > Chordata > Actinopteri > Cichliformes > Cichlidae > Perissodus > Perissodus microlepis. Next base: position 37,280,497 of record NC_140466.1, read on the forward strand.
ACGGTACATGTGACTACTTATTTTGGACTGTTGCATTCACATGACTTCATTTTAAATCAGATCTGTTTTTATCTTGTTTCATTTTGTGTCTCTTACCCTGTCTCCTTTCTGACCACGGAAACCAGCAGGGCCAGGGAGTCCGGGTAGGCCTGGATTTCCTTTGCTCCCCTATTTTTTTTTTTTTTAAAAATAGCCACACACAGACATAACCTGCTTTTAACATATAATACACACACACACACATTCAGAATCACAACACAGAACACACTGTGTGAAGCCTAGGGCAGGTACCATACCACCCCCAACTTAATCTAACCATATCTACAGGGAAAAAAAACATTTCCAGCTTTACATCATTCTGAACCACAGGCTGGACCCACCAGCACCCCAAGCATCCACCCTCCCTTGGATGTGTTAGGGGATAACATGTGGGCATTCCTGGGGAACAGAGATTTCTTTCAGGGTTTCTCAGGTTATTTTCCTGTCCTGAATCCCCCCTGAGCTGCAGAAAAAATAAAAGTCTGTAACACAAGAGACCATTCATGCCCACTCACCAGTGGATTAGAGACTTAACTGCAGGGACAGGCGTTTATAAAGACCTTCAGCTCTTTATTAAAAGCACAAAAACACGACTCTGCTTTCCTGCAATGAATATCTGAGCAGATACAAGGTTTTTCTTTACCTGATTATTCTCGTGTCGAAAAATACTTTCAGGATGGATTGTATTTATGAACACTGTGTCTGCTTGGCTTTCAGTTTCGAGGCGCTCATTTCTTACTGATTTTTGCTCTCACAGTGACAAGCAAAAAAGACCAGCGTGTACTTTTCTCAAGGCCCATCAGACCTTGGAAATTATTGCGTTCTACTTTTTTATTTGAAGTTGAAGTTGAAGTTTGAAGTTATCGTTATCTGAACATTTCCTCTCTGTACAGCGTCTCCTGTTTCTTTTCCCACAACAGCACTATCATAATCCTGTTGTTTTTCACTCAGGCGGACTCGGTTCTAACAAAAAGCATTGCTTTTAACCCAGATTTGTTGATCTGTCTGTCTGCCAGCAGGAGATCTCAGGAACTGTGCATTTATATGACTGTAAAAAGAAACAATTAAATACAACTTTTCTACCCTTTCATGATCTAAATCAGAGTTTTCTTTTATTTTCCCACTAATTAACATAAATAAATTCTTCTGTGGACATTCAGCTCAGATCCTTAAATCGTGTTGATGTGTCAGTATATAATGCAATACAGTTAAACTCTGCCAGCATAATAAAAGTATGGATACCTGTTGATGTCCTTTTTACATGTATTATTAAAGCCTTTCCAGTCTATACAACCCTTATGTTTTCCGTCAATATTAGAACCAAAACAATATGTCAGCAGCTGTAGCTTATTGCAGATATATTGAGATATTTTATGTCTGGCTACTGTATTTTGACACTCCAGAATGTTTTCAGATTGTTACTTTTTGTTCAAATCTTGTGACAAAACAAAACAAAAGAGAGAAAAGGAAAAAAAAAAGTATATATATATATATATATATATATATATATATATATATATATATATGTATGTAGTTGTTTGTTGCAGTGTTGAAGCAGCCCTGGATTGTCAACATAAGACTTTCACTTCATGTAGCTGAGGGTTTTGTGTTGAGACCACACTGAGAAGTGGACTATACGTAGGTTAAAACTATATTTCTATCATCTGTCTAATGTTTATTTAATATGGATGAACTTCTGATGCCTTTCACCTAAAAAATATTTGTACAAAATTTCAAGTTAGTTGTGATTTTGGGCGGCTCACGCGAAAAATCTACTATATTTTGTTGTGAGTTGCCTAATTTTGGAGATATCTGCAGTAAAGATATCCTAATACATCTAAAAAATCTACAGCAAAATGTCTTTATAGAAACCAAAATCTACAAATTTGTTTGTGAGCTCTTTGGACTGTTTTTTTTCCTGTCTGAATCCACCAACCCAAAGGAGCATTAGCAGGAAGCTAATGTTACAGCTCAGTTTTCATGAAGTCAGACGGTTGCTTTCTTGTGTTCAGTGATGTTCACTAAGAGATAAAATAGTTTTCACTCCAAAAAATCTAGATCAATAACTAGCGCTACATGCAAAAAAAGTATATGTACCATCAAGATTTCTGATGATTTTCCATTATTGTCACATATATCTCAGATTTCGGACTAAACTAAAAGCCTTTACTTAGAGTGTGACTGTTGCACTGGGAACTACTGTAAATGAATGCAACAAAGATCACGGAAGTTACAGTAAAACCAGGACTGGCCAGAACCTCAGCAAGCAAGCAATATTGATTTTTAGCACATTTCCCAGACAGGACTCTTTGCAGAAAATAAAATCTCAAACAAAATTTTTAAATATCTTACATTTAAGAAGAATCTTACTTGTGTTACTGTGTTAAATTCTTTTTCTCCCATATTTTTTTTCAAAACATAATGTCCCCAAGAGAAAAGACGGCTTTCCCTCAGGTCTTACCCTGGCTCCTGATAATCCCGGGGGCCCATCGGGTCCTCTTTCTCCTCGTCCACCCTAAAACACAGAAGAGCTATGGTCACATCTGGAAATACAGACAGAAGTGAGTCAAAACGCAAGTGAAATAAACAAAAATAAATTTTCATGCAGTTTGGTAACTTGTCATGTTTGATATACTGTATGTGATGATATTTTTAGGTCAACTGTCCTGTAGCTATTACAGGGAATCTTTTATATCCTTATCGTTTACAGCTCATTATTTTTATAGTTGAACGAGTCACCGTATATAAACATCCGTATTTATCATATATCCCAGTCAATCCTCTGGGTTTGACTGGGATATTTGATTTTTTTCTAACTGGCTGGCTCTCCTAAAGGTTGTGTGTCTGAGATGACTACATTAGGAATATGCTGTCACTCAAATTTGAAGCCTGAGCTTTTGGCTAACAGATGTCCGGGTACACTCTCCTTCTGATTATAAATCTATAAATGCATTTCTTCTCTACATGACTGTTTGCTCTCAATTTCTCTTTCAATAAATATCGTTTAATCAAATTTGAGGCAGCGGACTTTGCATCTGTTTGTGTATGTTCTGAATGGAGACCAGCATAGGTGCACTGTTTTCCCTCTCATCTCATTTATCATCCTGCTGAAGTTACTGTTAAGATAAGATAAGATAACCTTTATTAGTCCCACACGTGGGAAATTTGTTTTGTCACGGCAGAAAGTGGACAGTGCAAAAGTTATATAGCAAAAATTAGAATCCAATACGAATGATATACTGTGCACAACTGTACACAATAGAATAGAATGAAATAAAATACTATATACAGTAGAATAAAATATACAATAGGATAAAAATAGAATACAAATTCTATATACAACTGAGTAAAAATACAACTTTGTCAGAAAAGAGTATTGCACTTAGTCTTATTGCACATGTGTGGGTTTGTGTGTGTTTGATCAGCTGCCTCTTATCTCTTTAATCTTACCCTACTGAGGAAGATGAACAGTTACTTACATCATGGAGTTTCCTTTACTCTGTAACAGTTAGCTTCCTCTGTTCATATTGATCAGATTTACAGAGGCTATAATACTAAAGCTTCTAGCATAAAATAACAAGGCTCAACCAATTTCTTTAGAAGTGTTTGCACCATGCCCTGCAGGTCGGCCATTTAGGCAAAGCTAACAGGTGACTGCTTGTGGCTACTGTGTTTCGCCCACAGGAAGCTGGAAGTCAGGACTTAGGTGAGAAAAATAGTAGATATTGGGGCATCATGAAGGGCTGGAAGCAAACGGGAGGGGATCTTCCGGTTTACGGAGGGAAAACAACTATTTTGGAGGTTAAAGTGAAAACCAAGTACATGAATTTCAGAGACTTACTGGTCCTCCTCTGGGCCCAATGGGTCCCACCTCTCCTTGATCACCACGTTCACCCTAGTGAACAAGATATCAGACAAGATAATCATCAGAGCTCCAAAAGGCAAGAATTTTTGTCATCTACTCATAGAAAAAGTTATCTGACTAATCCATTAGTTGGTACCTTTAACCCGGTAAAGTACAGTAGTTTAATGTGCTTTTACATGCGTCTATTGAGACTTTTTGCTTAACAATTTAATGACCCTGATGCATCTCGCCTTGCTTCAAACTTACTTGTTTCCCTGGAGACCCCATCAGACCAACAACTCCTGGATCGCCTGCGTTACCCTGGTGACACAGAGAGACAAACAGAACATCATTGGCTCATCTTACTGTGGAACTCCTGTCTTTTTGCAGACATGGTTTTGTTTTTCACGAGGTGTTGGTACAGAAGCTTTGATCATACCTTTGCACCTCCGTGTCCTTTTTGACCATAAGCTCCCGGCAAACCCTACATGAAGAAAATTGTAATAAGTGAAAATATCTGAGTCAAGAAAAGATGTTAATGAGGAATCAGGCTGTCAGACGTCACTTACAGGAAGTCCCTGTGGGCCAGCATCACCTGGAGCCCCATTTTTTCCTGGAAGACCCTAAAAATAAAAACAATTGAACTGCTAAAGGAGGAGGAACTGCTAAACACCTTTATTGTTATTGTATTATTGTTGCTAAAAGTAATTCCTTATTAATTAGATATTAATTAAAACAGTTACCTTGGACCCTGGCAGTCCAGGAATTCCTTCACGACCATCTGGACCAGGAAGGCCCTGTTGGCAAGATAAGAGGGATCTCATTACAAAGCTTATTTCATACAGATACATTTAAATCAAAGTTCCACAGTAAGAAAAAGAGGAAGATGTTATATTTGGTAGAGAAGGAATATGTGTAGAGATAAAGCTATTTAAACCCAATACGGTCAGCCATGATAGCTAAACAGTACAATAAGAGCGTTATTGCGATTAAATTCTGAATTCTAGCAAGACAAAGACGCAGGAAAACTCGTCCATAGAATACAGGTGGGAAAGGAGGATAACAATATGAATTCAACAGACAATGGTCGGATGGCTTTAGAAGTAGAAAACAACAGAAAAGCAGGTCAGCAAGAAGACATAGAAGAAAAGATTCGTTGACTGATTGATTCTAGCATGTATAAGACATATCTGTGCTCACAGGGTCTCCTTTTGGCCCAGGAACTCCTCTGATTCCTGGTGGACCTCGGTCCCCCTATGAAATAACAAACTGCAGTTAACTGCAAACAAATTCACATGATGACAGGCCTAAGTTCATTTCATGCTAAGTTCATACTGGGTGGTGTATTTCAACTGGAAACAGAGAGTTAAAAGAAAACTTTGGCTGATGCTAAATTTCTTTCTTTCTTTTTTTTAAATTTGTGATCTTACCAGCACTCCCTTTGGGCCGTTCTCACCAATGGGTCCTCTCTGGCCTGGATCCCCCTAAAAATGGTCAGTTTTCATCAGGATTTTATCCAAGTAACACAGAGGACTGTGCAGAGATAATAGTAAGCTTCCACTCACTGGAGCTCCCTGGATTCCACGAGGGCCTATGTTGCCCGGGTTTCCACGAGGTCCCTGTTTATAGTAACGGAAAAATGGACATAAGTCAAATTAAGTTAATATATTTCATTTTTTTCTATTAAAAGTATACATGATTCACTTTCCAGTGCACGTCTTAGATCATGAAATGACTACGTTTTGGGTCTTTTAGGCTGTATTGGATAGAGACCGTGTAGAAAGACAGGAAAGTGGGGAAAGACTGCAGCAAAGGGCCGGGGGTTGGACGTGAACCCAGGGCTACTGCTTTCCATCCATATGGCATATGAGTGCCTGTATATCCCACTGAGCTAAATCAACACCATTACTGAGCTTTATCAATAATGATTTTTTGGGAGAACATGCACTCTCCTCACAGAAACTCAGGGCCTTTTCTCTTGAGGCAGCAGTGCTAACCACTGTGCTGCCCCTTTTCATATAATAGTTTGTAAATACGTCTGTAGCTATGGACTACAATAAGCAACTTGCACAAACTTCCTTAGGGGTATTTACATTGGACTGTCCTTTAATATATGCCCTGTTGGTTCAAAACTATACTGTTTACGTTTACAAATACAATCCATGAAACTGTATGCAGTGTGCGTCCTCTCACCCTGTCACCTTTAGAGCCCATTATTCCTGGGAGGCCTCTTGATCCAGCTGGGCCCTAGAATTACTCAGCAGATAGAGGAGTGTTAATATGTTTGACTGCATGGAGCAATTTCTGTATGCATTCAGATTTTTAGGGTCACAAGAGAATGATGAAATAGTTTACTGGTAGTCCTTGAGATCCAACTTCACCAGCCAGTCCCTGTTCACCCTCATCTCCCTGAGAAATGAACGTCCCAGAAATGTCACGATTTGATATCAATGCTTAACTTTTTCATGTAGTGAAAACTAAGATGTTAGCATAAGGTTACCTTGTGTCCTTGTCTTCCCGGCTCACCTGATTCACCTTTAACTCCTTTGTGACCCTGTAAACAGAAACTAATTGTTAGAAGTTATCAACAAAAAGCTAATTAAATATGCTAATAATTGATCAACTTACTTTCATGCCTGGGAGGCCAGAATATCCAGTAATACCTAAGGGGCAGGCATTGGGACACTGGAAAATACAACAGCCTATTTGAGGTCATGGAAACGCCCTGCCACCAGGGGGCTCCACTGACAGCTAAAACAACGCTGTAATCTCACAGTCAAGATAATCAAAAATTACGATAAGAATAATAATAATATTTTGAAATTAACAAAGGAATGATAATTTTGCCGCTAATCACATCATTAAGTCTATTCATGTTCTGTTCTTAGTACGTTTCCCTGGTATGTAAGCCAAATGTAAAATTGTGGTTTTACAAACAAATAGTTGCAGGTTTATCTACTTACCAGGTCTTTGCCTTCATAGACAGCCGGAGGCCCCTAGAAAAAAGTGTCTGAGCTTAAATCATCTTATTTTTATTTTCAATACAGACCTCATCTATACATTAAAATAAATTACCAGATCATTAACCTTTATTATCTTTTTTTCCCTGATGATGTTCATTAGCAGTGTACACAGAAACTAGGATACTTACTCTTGGACCACGAGGACCAGGAAGACCAACTTGACCTCTTCTCCCTCTTGCTCCCTGCAGCAGATAGATGTGTTTTTATTAATCAGTTGTGTAGTCACCAGCAGGACATGTTTTGTGATGATTGTTGACTTTGTTTGTACTGAAGGTATTGGCTCCTTCAAAGATAAAAACTTTTTATTCTACAAAAGCTAAGAAATTGTATTTAGGCAATTTATGATTTATATACTCACAGGGGGTCCTACTTTTCCCAGTTCCCCTGGTAGCCCATCGGAACCAGGAATACCCTGTTAAAAAATACAGCAAAATAGCATAAACTGTTGTAAATGAGCTCTACTTCCACCTGTGCAACACTGAGCAGTTTTTAACAGAAGAACTGATAAATTCTAACAAAAACACGCCAAAATATTAGCCACAATAATAATTTAAATGCTCCCATTTGTGGAAATGACATTAACAAGACGATCAAATATTTATTATTTATCAAATGAAGCCTTGCTTCAAAAAACATTGAACATTCAAATTTGTTTTTAGTAGAAGTTAGATCTTTTCACCATACTCTGCCCAAAGAATAATATCGTATAAGAGCCCTGGAACTACAGAACAGCCTGTAAATATGTTACAAAGTAACCAGTAACCACTCAGTTGCTGGTAACCACAGATTGGCAACCACTGATTTGTTTGTTCGTTTGTTTAATGTACATACTTATGCAAACCTGAAAAGGACTTAGAAATCAGCAGTGTACTCACATCAAGTCCATCAGGTCCTACGCCCTGTGGGAGACAAGTCCTAAATTACAATGTGTCAAACTGAGAGTAAGAAATAATTACAAATTTGCAAAAATTCTGGCTGGCTTTATTAGTTTTAGTCAAATTGTCTCAATGCACTTTTTAAAACTAGGTTGTACAAGATATAATAGGTAATAACTAAAATGAAGAAAGAAGTAAAATTTGCATTGAAAAAAAGGTAATATATATAAAGCAATAAATATTTGAATATCTGTAATTACAGGCTCTCCAAGGGGCCCACGTGCTCCAGATTCCCCCTGAAAACCAGCAAGAACAGAAATGTTATTTCACACAAGGACAGTATACTTTCAGATACGTGGTGCTACTCTATACTGTAGTGTGAAAAAAATGATTTAGAGATCTGAGCAACATGACTAACTGAGAAATAATGTTGAGACAATAAACTTACTTTTGAGCCTTTTGGGCCCACGAGGCCTGGATCCCCAGGAGGTCCCACAGGTCCCTGTGGACATGAAACAAAGTACATTCAAATCTTGGCATGCAATAATGATATTTTAAAATATATTGCACTCTAGCTGCCATACCATTTTTTTCTTTTCCTATTGTTGTTTGGTTTGATTTCTGTGAGCGTGTGTGTATGTGTGTGTCTCATAGTATAGGACTGAGGTTAGAGAATTTATAGGTGGACTTGGTGGACTTGTGTAATAATAATAATAATGGATTGCATTTATATAGCGCTTTTCGAGACCCTCAAAGCGCTTTACAATTCCACTATTCATTCACACACTGGTGGAGGCAGCTACAGTTGTAGCCACAGCTGCCCTGGGGCAGACTGACAAAAGCAAGGCTGCCGTATCGCGCCATCGGCCCCTCTGGCCAACACCAGTAGGCAGTGGGTGAAGTGTCTTGCCCAAGGACACAACGACCGAGACTGGCCGAGCTGGGGCTCAAACCGGCAACCTTCCGATCACAAGACAAACTGACAACTCCTGAGCCACGATGTAAAGTGAAATTGTAACTTTCTGTATCCAATAATATACACTTTACTTATTGGCACCAAATCCAACCTTTTGAAGGCAAACCATTTCTCACTCACCATCGATAATTCCACAGTTTTCCCTTCTCCTCAGGTTAAGAGCCTTGGTGTCATCCTAGACAGTTCACTTTCCTACAAATCTCACATCAATAATCTCACCCGTTCTGCCTACTTCCATCTACGCAATATTAACAGATTACTTCCTTCTCTTTCCACCCAGTCCACGTCCATTCTTGTCCACAGTCTTGTTACATCCCGTATTGACTATTGCAACTCTCTTCTGCATGGTCTCCCCCAAAATCCCTCCATAAGCTTCAACTGGTTCAGAATTCTGCTGCTCGCATTATCATCAGAATCCTCTCCTACCAGCACATCACCTCTGTTCTTCAGGAACTTCACTGGCTCCCTGTGAAATTCTGGATAATATTCAAACTTCTTCTGCTCACCTTCAAGGCCATTCATAATCTCGCTCCTCCTTACCTTTCTGACCTGTTAACCACTACCTGTTCTGCCCGTTCACTTCGATCTTCCTCTTCTATCCAGCTTGCTGTACCTTCCTTCCGCCTCACCACCATGGGAAGCAGAGCTTTCAGCTGCTCTGCTCCCAGGCTGTGGAACTGCCTACCCTCAGAAATAAGAAACATTGGTTCTCTCCCCCAGTTTAAATCCCAACTCAAAACTCATCTGTTCAAATCTGCATATTCACTGTGAATCCACTGTTTGTTAATTTTATCTTGTGCTTTTGTTTTATTGTTCTTATCTTGCCATTGTTTTACTATGTGTCTTCTTATTGTAAAGTGTCCTTGGGTGACTTGAAAGGCGCTCATAAATAAAATTTATTATTATTATTATTATTACTTTTTCTTATACACAGCTCTGGAGGTCTCCTGCCATATCAGGCACCAAGACGTTAACAGCAGATCCCTTAAATGCTGGATGTTGGAAGTTGTAGCCTATGTGAATCACATTTGTTTTTCCAGTACATCCCATAGTTGCTCGTCAGGCTAAAGTCCAGTCAACCCTTTGAATTCTCTTATGTTCCTAAGACTATTCTTGGAGAATTGTTCCAATATGTCAGGATGCATTATTATCCTGAAATAGGCCAATGATGTGCTTTGAAGTGATGGGTTTAGATTGCAGTAATGATTAGGTTAGTATCAAAGTAACATTCACATGAAAGACAGGACCTAAGGTAGCACTGCAGATTGAGCATTCTGACAGTTCAATGACCATACAACAAAGGATGCTGTGATGCCCTTTGTGTCCTGGCAACTTGTCACTTTGCATGCAACAAAGGGTGCTCAAGTAGGGATTGGACAAGGGTTTGCCTCACTTAGAAGCCCAGAATAAATAATGAGCTGGCCAAAGCAGGAGACAGATACCACTGATGTCAAAAACTCATCACACTTCATGAAGGCAGCAAAGAGAGGATTACCGGTAGTTAGAGCTGTAATGAAAAGATCAGGGGGATGGCACCCTGAGATGAACTGCGAGAAGAGAGTCTGAGATAGCAGACGGTAAATAACATTGACAAAAAGAGAAAAGAAATGTTAAATATATGTGTAAGCCATTCATGGGATATACAATCAAGATACAAGTTCCTTGGGGATAGCATAAGGGCTCTGATCATAGTGGCACAAGAACCACCAATAAGCACAAAGGCAGAAAGCTATCACAGCCATCAGAAGCCATGTTGCAGGTTGGTCAAAGATGGCACCGAGACAGTCCAGCTCAGAGTAGCAGGAGCCTGGAGACTGACAAGTACCACAGGTTGAAGGAACAGTTAGAAAACATGAGGGATGATTGCTCCAGATTATGACACATGAGACTGAAATAAGTCTGATATCGGGTTGAGGGTTTTTACATTCTTTAGCTCTTCCGCTGACTGCCTTCCTTATTAACAACATTCAAAACACTCCCCACTTGGTCAAAGGCATAGGTTAAGAAATAAAATGTGTCAACACATTCAGTCTGTGACAAAAGGTTCCTTCTGTCTCAAAGCTGAAGGTCAAAATCTCAGCAAATTTCCATTTAGTATTGTATTAAAGTCTATATTCTGCTTCTATATGTAAAGGAAATTGGTGTAACTTTTGTTTTTAATTAATCACAGAGTGGTTGTGCAGGCTTGCTAAAAAAAAATTCAGTACATATAAAACTCTGAGTCTTTCAGTCTGTTCTCTGTACCACCACCACATAGAGGACAGCAAACACACTGTGACCATTCTGCACCATCTTTCCCAGCGTACAGCCTTCAGTCAGCCATCTCTGGGCAGCTGATTTCCCTGAACTCCTTGAGTAGTGCACAAAAAGACCCCTGTTTCTGTCAGTACGCTATTTGAGACTCAACCCTAAATAAACAGATTGATTTATTCAAGGGACGTTTCTTTTTCCTCTACACTTTTGCTCAGCTGGGGCCAATACAAACTGCTCCTACAGCAGCAGATCTGAATGTCTTAAGTCATGTGGCTCAGATCTTACGGACAATTAATACATTATCGCATTGGAGAATTTGAGACCTACTGGATCAGGTTAGCTGGTGAATTCAGAACTTAATAAAGTCTTTTATTTTGGTTTGGACTATAGAGACCACACGGCGAATGATTAAGCTATAAAACATGACTGCTGGACAAACACTTTACCAGTTTGTGCCTGTGTTGACATGTTGTCTTACTTACATCTGCCCCTGGGATGCCTGGAGCTCCAGGAGTCCCATCTTTGCCATTCTCTCCATCAGGTCCCTGGAAGCAGAAGATTCAGCATTACTGATTTTATTAATCTTAGACTTCTGCGTGTGAGAAGAGAAACCAAAAACGGACTCACTGGTGCACCAGTCACTGTAGAGTCTTCTCCTCTGTCGCCCTGAAGACACATGAAGGAGATGATCCAATGAAAACGAAACATTCATCATACATATAACTTTTTGTTTCATTGTCATTTATAAGGTGATAGATAAATGGCTCAATGCAATCATGATACCATCAAATGATTTCATTAAATGTGGATTTGAAAGACTGTCTTAAACCTTTTGAGCCCATAGCAGGCCAGCATCCAAATGAAAAGGCAGACTTTCAGTGCACAATGTATGGCACACTTTAGATTAAGACGATCAACTTTCTCTTTTTCTGTAGGGCAGTTCTTCTGAAAAAGGTCAACAAGCCCTGCATAAATACAACTATACCATGATTTAGACAGAGAGACAGACAGAGCGTTGTTATTGTAGGAGAACATCAGCTACTGTTTGGTTTCACTGTTCACTGAGCTGATTAATCCTGGAATAAAATTCAGTACAAAAGAAGAACCAAAAAGCAGACTCACATCAATACCGTCCACTCCGGGCACTCCAGCTATCCCGGGTGGCCCTGGAGGGCCTCTGGGACCGACTGGGCCTCTCTGTAAAACAAACACAGAAATCACTTTTTACTTTTTTTCCAACTGAAATCCATCTCCAAATACCAAGCAGTGCTGCTGCTGCTGCTAGTGTGAAGGTAAGCTCACACAGAGTCCCATTGTCTGCGTGATGTGAGTGGCTAGGTCACAGAACCAGGTTTCCTATTATTCCACCTAAGTAACCGCATGTGCTCAGATTACTGCTGCCCTCTGGACTTCACTGGTCCCAGTTGCGATCACTGGGATGAACTGACTTTAGAAAAACCTAATCAAAAACACTGAAATCATTCATTTAATCATCAATACAGCATCTTAAAGTACAGTAGCCTTAAAGTACTGTGCATTTTGCAGTAACTGCTTTAGGGTAGTTAGGTTTCCACCACAGAAAGCTTTTTACGTGTCTAAAGTTAGAGCACAGAGTTAAAGAAGGATATTTAACTCATAATGAGATTACTTAAAGTGCTACACAAGTATATGAAATACAGCCGAGTAAAAACTACAGTTAGGAACCGTAAAGTGTGCTCCTTTCTGAGTCGTAAATACCTATCAAATATACCACATCAGCTCTGCCACATGAACGCATAGGACATTAGGACTTTAAAAACGTTTGCAGTTCAGAGAAGAGAAAAAAAACCTACGCGTATCTCTCACCTGAGCGGAGCAAATAAACACAATTTGCAGTAAAAGCACCAAGAAAGATTCCCGACAGATTCTTGGCGGAGCCATGATCTTCCTACGGACCGAGGAAGACACTGAAAGTCCCTTTTTTCCAGATCAGATGGGGCTCTCAGACAGTCCACCTGTCAGCGTCCCCCCTGACTGAAACCCCACCGCCTGTTGGAAGGGGAGGATGTTAGAAAGTCCGGATTATTTCTGAGAGGCTGAGGCCGGCCGGAGGAGGAGGAGGGGTTCCCTGCACACACAGGGTGGGACGTACTTCCCTTTACTTGTAAAGGTTAAGCTGAATGTTTATACACACACAAACTAACTGTGACATTACTTTGGTTCTTATCAGTAAATTGCTACATAAAACATAACAGCATTCTGTAAAGTAAGATTCTTTCATTCCACTTTTAATACCAAAGATTTCAAAACTCAAGGTTTACCTTTTAGTCTTCTCTGGGGCCTTCAACATCAACTTATGGTCCAACTCTGCTAACAGAAGCCCTAAATTAACTATGGTGGTATAGCTTTAAATGATAGAGGTGGGGGCCTTTACATGTTTGTGCCCAACTACACCATTTATTTGTATTGTACTTCAATTTATTTTTCAATTCAATTTTATTCATACAGCGCCAACAACAGTCACGTCAAAGTACTTTATATTGTAAGGTAGACCCTACAATAATATATAAAGAGAAAAACTCAACAATCATATGACCCCCTTTGAGAAAACACAACAATGGGAAGGAAAAACTCCCTTTTAACAGGAAGAAACCTCTGGAAGAACCAGGCTCAGGGAGGGGCGGGACCATCTGCTGCAACTGGTTGGGGTGAGAGAAGGAAGACAGGATAGAAGACATGCTGTGGAAGAGAGCCAGAGATTAATAACAAGTATGATTCAATGCTAAGAGGGTGTATTATGACATAGTGAGTGAGAAAGGTAACTGAAGAAGAAACACTCAATGCATTTACTTAATGTAATTCACTCACTTACTGAATGTCATCCTTTTACATATTCACTTACTGTTTATTAAGTTCTCTTTTTGCACAGTCAAGGAGCTTTTCAGGACACATTTCACTACGTGTTGTTCTCGTATAACTATGCATGTGACAAATAAAGAATCTTCAATCTTGACTCTTGAAATGGAAGAAAGCAGCCCTACATATTTGTTTAATATGTGCATTTAAGATGGAAAGTCTCAGATTTAAATCCACTAACTAACCATTAATTAGTGGGGTTAAGTTAACTGGTGATTCTAATTTCTCCATAGGTGTACATGTGAGTGCATATGTCTGTCTGTCTCTCTGTGTTTGCCCTGCAACAGACTGACATTCTGTACAGGAAGCGGGAAACTGCCTCTCACCCTATAGCACTTGGGATATGCTCCAGTAGCCCTGCAACCCTCATAAAGATAAGCATAAGAAAATGGCTCAATGGACGGATGGTAAATGTTCAGTTCTAATGTCAATCCATCATGTTTCTTTAATTACATCATCTAAAGAAATAATTTTCAATATATTACAATTATATTAGTATACTATATTACTGATGTGCAAATGTATTTGCTTAATATTTGATGAAAACGTCAACATTGATAAATTAGATTGAATATCCAATTTTAACTAAAAACTACCGCAATATACTACTTCAAAATCAGTTCCTCATTTACTTTAAGATGTTTTTGAAGCAACTTTAACATTTTCCTCTCACAGTGTTACACACACCGTGCCCTGGCGTTCCTATCTGGGAGGATAATTAATGTGATTTAAGAGAACTATTTATTATCGTCGTTGTACTTTTCCAGTCCAGTTGGAGGTGGTAATGTGTCGACTCGTCAATCGCTAAATAGTACAACGAAGAAGAAAAAGACCGGATGTTTATGTCAATGACGTTAGCAGGCGTCATTTTCAAAGCTCTTTACGGCCGTTGTCTTGGTGCTGAGTGTTTAACTCTGTACAAACAATAAAGCACAACTACTACTTCGATAAACTACACCGGTAACATTAGCAGGATGGGTTCACGCTAACACCTAACCGGCTTGTGTGAAGGTGAGAACGGACAAGTTAAAATTAGTAAACATCGTTTCTCTTTATGTCTGGTTGGGAACGGCTAGCCAAGCTTGCTAATAGCTGCTATAAAATCAGTTTTGAATTGTTGTTAGGACAGTAGGAAATCAACGCAGATGTTAGACTTATTTATTTACTCTTGGTGTATTTGATATTTGTTATAGAGTATCTGCAGACTGTTTGTTAAAATTGCAACTGAGCTAGTAATCATACCAAAAGTGTGTCTCATTGTCCAACACTGTGATAAAAGCCCATGCGTAAAACGTGTTTGAAAAGCTTTACATGTATCAAAAGAACATTTTGTTTATGACATAACATCTTGCATCCTGCATATCTGGTTTTGTCTTTGTGTTTGATATAGATTTTTTTTTCATGTAGGACTGTTTTCATATCATTGACTGGAAGCTGGAAATATTATGGACAACCTGGATTTCTCAGAGGAGGAAATTCAAGAACAGTTAGCCCTCCTTGGCTACAAAAACATACCAAAGCACAGGCTGCGTGAATTTAAACAAGGTTAAACATATATCTACCAACCCTTCTTAAACCAACCAACTCACATTCCCATATTGTTTTGCAGTTTAATATATTTATTGTGCACTGATCATTTAAATTTTTAATTCTAAGAATTGATCTCTTGTTTTTCTTAATTTTCTGTCATATACTCATATTAAACATAAAAGTTTCAAATAATGAGCTCAGTAATTTTCTGTCATATATTAAACATAATCAGAGTTTCAAAAAATGAGCTCAGTAAGTAATCTCTGCGAGTAAAAAGCTCAGACTTTAGGAGTTTCAAAGAGTTGAGTAATTGGGTTGTTTTTTGGGGGAGGGGGTGTAACTTGTCTTAGATAATGGATTTCCCTTATGTGGTTATGTCAGGAGCACAACTCTAGTTATGGGCACATGTGTTGTTCAAACCATCAGTTTTTGAGGCGCAGTTAATCAGAGGAAAGTTAGCCTAAAGAGAGATGAAATTAAACAGTTGTTTCACACTATAGATGAACTGAGGGGCTGCACAGAAGCACAGTATAACATAGTTAAGGATTATTTTGAACTGTGAATCATGCAGAGCTACTCTGGTAGAGTGTAATAATAGAAATAGATGTGGAAATGACAGACATTACAGGAAATGATTGCAGACATGTAAATCAGTAAATATTGAGGGAAAACTGTCATTTTTGTGATTAGATCTGGATGAGCTGGTTCGACAAGGGGAGTGGAAAGGCCTTTCCTCATCAAATGAGATAAATGCCAAATCTCAGGCAACTACACCTCAGCCAAGTCCCCCTGCCTATACCAAAGAAAAGGGTCAGAGCACTCACTTTGTGATTTTGAGTATTTCACTTTTATAACACTTAATAACATCTAACTTGAGCTCTGTTTTTCTCCACAGTTAGTCCACACTGCTTTAAAGGCACTAGTGAAGCATTCTTCCTACATGCAGGCAGTACAGACCATGCCAGAAAGGTAAGCATTAATGACTCATAACATACAAGATATGTTTTTATATTATATTCATTTATTCTTGCATTCATTGCTCTATTGAGCCAAATGCTGTTAATGTATTGCCACATAAAATCATGTCATGAGTGGCACTACTTTGATTGGACAACAAACATAGTCTTAATTGTAATGGTGTCAGGCATGTGCAACAAATTAAAAGCATGTAATGTCACACCCAGACGCTCATCAACTTTTATAACGGAGACTATGACTCGTACGCTCAACACTCGGTGGCCCAGAAGCTCAAGCTCCCTCCAGGTGCTCCAAGCAGGCTTCAGGTGGAGCAGGATCTTGAGGATACCATCCACTCACCACTGACAGATAGCTACACATCTACCCCAGACACCCAGGGGAGACACTTCATCAAGAGAAAAGTTCTGAGGTAGTTTTACGAATCGTGTGCTAATTTTTTTCATTTGTTTGTCCAGAGTTAATTTTAGTTTTATTTGTCTTTCCAACTAGCAGCAGCTGGATTTTTCTTTGTATTAATAAAAAAAGCACGTAAAGAGTAGGATTTCATGCATTTCTAGGAAACAGCTTTCCAGATACAATTTTGTTCTGATTACCAAAGAACAAGTTTGTTTGTTTATTTTTGTTTGTTTTTTTCATGTTATTCTGCTCTGTAACCGCTAATGGCTTACAAGTGAAAGAGTCTATGGGTTTATGGGCCTATGTGCTTACTGTCTGGATTAGTCTGTTTTATTTTTTTACAGTTTATTTAAACTGTAAACTTTATTTACAGTTTAGCCCAAGATTTTAAATAAATATGAAATAAAACCCGTGTTTTTCATCATCTCTGACACCGATCTCCAATTTATATCGCAGGTCGATATTCAAATTTAAGTTGTTTTTTTAATCATTGACATATTCTTCTCTTTTTATATAATTTCTTTATTGGCTAACACTAACAGGGAATTTGTGGCACATCTGGAACAAGTCAACTTATTGTGGAGATATGACTTGTTCCAGATGTGCCAAATGGAGAAGGTCTTCAACTCTAATTATG
This sequence comes from Perissodus microlepis, assembly GCF_051167445.1. Taxonomy (NCBI): domain Eukaryota; kingdom Metazoa; phylum Chordata; class Actinopteri; order Cichliformes; family Cichlidae; genus Perissodus; species Perissodus microlepis. The sequence goes on from NC_140466.1 coordinate 37,297,943, forward strand.
CTTTCCCCCCCCCTCAGGAAACACAAAGGACAGTCACTTGTCTGTGATGAATCAGTCTACAGTGAAGACTCAGGTAACAAAGACTAATGGACAAAGATCTGTAATATCTTCTGATCATCTGCTTTAAGGTTTATTGTTCTAAAATAATAAGTAATAATGTTTGATTTTATGTTTTCACAAAGCTGTAATGTACAATTGTACTGTGTACTATTAATCAAATTGGGATTTTTTTTTAGGTAGCTTTACTATAACTAGATTAGAATAAAAAAAAATAGGTAAACTGAAGTGCAGAAATAATTTCAAGAAAAAAATTAAAGAATAAATTGACTGAGTACTGCTGAAGATATCCAGTTTGTATTTATGGATCACAACAAGTTTTATCCGAAGTTTCATGTTTATAGTTGAACCCTGGCCTTCATTGTCTCACAATAAGAAACAACTATTGAAACAAGCAGCATTAAAGAGTAAACGCAGCAGTGTAATTCCTTTTGGTCAGCAGCAGTGGGCGCTGTTCCAGTGAGAAGAAGCTTTTGAGGCTAATCCTCTTAGCTACTTCCTTAAGTCCTGTGCCTTCTCAGATCACACACTCCATACACCTCAGTTGTAGTGCAAACTCAACATGTACAAAATGTGCAGCACTCAGTCAGACGAAGAGAGTGAAGATGACAAGAATTCCCTTTCCTCCTCATTTTGGTCTGATGGAGATGAGGAGAAAGAAGAAGAGGATGAGATTGAGCGAATGATTGACTCTAAACCAGCCACTGATGCAGAAGATTTACTTCAGGGGGCTTCAGAGGAGGTAAAGAGTGGGTTGAACAACCAGAGCAACTTCAGCAAGGAAAGTTTGGATAAGACAAATAACGATGAGGAGGAGGAAGAAGAAAGGTGTAGTAGCAGTCCAGATAGTCTCGCACCAAGTCTGATGACCTCTGGCTACGGGACCTACAAACCAGAGGGGCAGGAGGGAGCAGAGTACAGAGATGACCACACCATAACAGAGTTTGATCAGGATAGTCGGGGGGATCTGTCTGAGATGAGAGAGGACGAAGAGGACAGTCGGTCACTCAGCAGCTTTGGCGACTTTCTTATTGAACCTACACATAAGCCAGACTTCAGTGAACTGTCTGTGTTAGAGGTCAGCAAGATTTTTGATAATGTGGCGTGCTGTAGAGAAATCATCCACATGACAGAAGTGCATTCGGAACAGAAGAAAAAGCAGGCAGGTGAGGAGGAGTGCGATCTACATGCGGCATCTGAAAAGAAAGCACCAAAAGAACAACATCGCACTGTTCAGGCTGAAGACATGTTCCTGCTGAACGAGAAGCAAAAACAAGAAATAGAGGTGCACGACCTTCATGGGTTCAATAATGTCAAGAAAGACGTCGGAGGAAAAGTGGAGTGTGAAGATCCAGACGAGTCTTCGAGCAACAAAGACATCAAGTTTATTGACTCCAGAGTGAACATTAGCTCGGCCATGATGTATGGCAACATGTGTGCAGAGTGGGAAGGAAACCTCAGACAGGACAGGGGTAAATGTTTATCAGCTTCTTAATCAGCACGTCATGATACTTGTTACTGTAAGGAGGTTTTTTTTGTTTGTTTGTTTTTGCTGTTTGGTCAGAGGCTCAGAAATGGGCTACAGGTTTTTGGGCATTTAGCCATAAAAAGGTCAGCTTTGAATAATAAATTACATCCCAGTTTGGACATTTAAAAAAGGTTATTGGATTTATATTCAGAAAAATAAATCCATGTTGTATGAAAACAATTTTTCAAAGAGTTTAATTTCTTGATATAAGATGTCCATTTTTAATGCAGGTATTAAATTCCAACATCACATTAATTGTAAATTGACTTCTCAATCAGTGTTGATATGAAAAGTTTAAAAGGTGGGCTGATTATGCTTTCCCTTATTTTCTAACATACATATGTACTATTACAAAATAAATACTTCTGTTAAACAGGTCCAGTGTTTTAAATAATTAGGTGTGCATGTGTGTTAGTAATCGATGTGAGACTTAAGCTTCTCACTGATCTAAATGCTCATTTTAAGGCCGTTTTTTCAGCCCTTTGAGGGGCAGCCAATCAGGAGAATGTTGTCTTGGAGCCGCTTATAGGAAGAGGAACTAAAATGTCATTCTGTCAGACAGTAGATGAACCAAGAAGCAGAACCAAGGCTCACTATCAAATTAAAAAGGATTATTTTGAATTGTGGCAAAAATATGGAAATTTGCTAATTTTAGCAGGGAATGTTTAATATTCAGGCAGCACGGTGGTTAGCACTGTTTCCGCACAGCAAGAAGGTCCTGAGTTCAATTCCACCATCAGGCCGGGGTCTTTCTGTGTGGAGTTTGCATGTTCTCCCCGTGTTTGCGTGGGTTCCCTCCGGGTACTCCGGCTTCCTCCCACCGTCCAAAGACATGCAGCTTGTGGGGATAGGTTAATTGGATAATCCAAATTGTCACTAGGTGTGTGAGTGCGAATGGTTGTCGGTCCCTGTGTGTTGGCCCTGCGACAGACTGGCGACCTGTCCAGGGTGTACCCTGCCTCTCGCCCTATGACAGCTGGGATAGGCTCCAGCGCCCCCCGCGACCCTGAAAAGGATAAGCGGAAGCGAATGGATGGATGGATGGATGTTTAATATTTCTACATGTATTAACACAGACTTTGCTACTCTCTTCAGCGTTGCCAAGGATCAAAATATGGAGTTGGAAATAAGCAAACTATGTCTCTTTTAAAGTAGCTAAGAGTGAAGTGTTGGGTTTGCTGATGGTTAGTGATTTGTGTTTGTAGGTACAGCGAGCTGTCTGGAAGAAAGACTGGCTCAACTTCATTTAGCCACATCACCTGAGCAGGAGTCACCTGAGTCAGACAATGAAGACCTGGACGATCAGAGCGACACTCAGACCTCTGAGAGTGAAAGAGTGTCTTTAAGCGCTTTTGAATCGTACATGAAAGGCATGGTGGGTAATGTAGTCTCTTAAGATTTAAGAAATTTAATAGAGTTCAAAGTGTGTCTTCTGTCCTATCTTGCTCCTCTTCTGCCAACTGGTGAGGGGGGATAGCTGCCCTTCCCTTAGCCTGGTTCTGCCAGATGTTTCATCCTGTTAAAAGGAATTTTTTTCCTTCCCACTGTCACCAAGTGCTTGCTCATAAAGGGGTCATTTGATTGTTGCTGTTCTCTCTATATGGGTTTACCCTGTTGTAGGGTCTTAGTTTACAATACAAAGTGCCTTGAGGAGACTGTTGTTGCAATTTTATGCGATATTATATCTATAGCTATATTATATTAATAAAACTAACAAACACATTTTCTTCTGTTAATAACAGTTGAAGATGTAATGTCTTGTTTTTTTCTTCTGTTTGTCTTTCTTTGTGGGGGAAGCAGACTCAAACTAAGAGTGATGGTGATATAAGGCCCAAACCAAAGTCCTGTAAGCTGGCAATAAAGCACAATATAAAGATTTTTCTTTCTCTGAACTTTGGATAATTTCTCACATGGATTTTCATTTCAGTCATCCGGCCAGTGATGAGTCAACAGACCATAAAGAAGACCGACCCAGTAGCCAAGTAAGTTACAAAATGCAGTGGTTAAAAAATGAAAAGGACTGCCACTTCTGTTTGAGACTCACACCTGAATAATGTGGAATTATGATTCTAGAGGCTCCTGATAGGTTTCTTAATAGATTTATTTTCCATTAGAAGACTCATGTGCAGCACCTTAATGCTTCCATACAGCCCTTCAGTACTTCCTATAACTCGTGTTAGTGTAAGTTAGACCTTAATTATGCCAAATAAAGGACAGTAATTTTAATTGATTACCCTCATGTTATATAACAGTTCTGTAACATTCTGTTTGTACTTCCTTAATACAGCAGCAGTCTGGAAGAATCACACCCATCAGGTTCACATTGATGTGATGGTTACATGTTTGCTCACTGGGTTTTCTCATGTCTGCAGGTATTTCCAGTACAAGCAGCTCTGGGAGATGTTCAAACTTTCAGGAGAGAAGGACAGGAGGGCACTGCGCTCAGAGATTAAGGTAGAAAATATAACTTCAATAGGCAAGTGTTAGCACTCCTCACACAGATGTTCAATCATCTTTGTTTTCATACTTGTGGGATGAGACAGGAAGTTATTACACCGTCGCTTTTCTCAGTAATAGAATGATCTGGCTTATAAACTTCCTGTTTTGTTTCATTGTCCTGGGCAGCAATGTTTATTGGAAGTACTTATGAGTGTATGTTTTTCTTTTCAGCAACGGCTCACATATCAGCCTCCACCAGTAAGTATTTCTCCAGATTTTTTTTTTCCATTTCTCATTTGTCCTTTTGTACACAAATTGTGTGAATACAAACTTTGGATAATCTCTCTCAAAACATAAAATATATGGTATACCATACCATAAAATAAATTATGGTAAAAAAAATAATAATAATAATAAAAATAATAATACATTATATTTAAAAATAGCGCCTTTCAAAGCACCCAAGGACACTGTACAACAAATAAAAACACAAAAACTGGAAATATACACAATAATAAGAATAACAGATAAAAGTTAAGAGCATACAGAGGTTTAAACATAAGCAATTTTAAACAGATGTGTTTTGAGGGTGGACTTAAAAAGAGGGAATGAACTAATATTTCTGAGGTCAGGGGGTAAGGAATTCCAAAGTCGAGGGACAGAGCAACTAAAAGCCCCGCCCCCCATTGTAATCAGACGAGCAGAAGGAACAGAGAGAGAAAGAGAAGATGAAGATCTGAGGCACCGGGATGGGAAGTTCATCTGTACTAAATCAGAGAGAGAGAATGAATAGCCTTAAATGTATAAAGGATTATTTTAAAATGGATGCGAAATTTAACCGGGAGCCAGTGTAGCTGCTTCAGGATTGGGGAGATGTGGTGGGTAGAGGAAGTCCTAGTAATAATACGGGCAGCAGAATTCTGGACACGTTGGAGCTTGTTAATGGATTTTTGTGTAAGGCCAAATAATAGTGAGTTACAGTAATCAATTCGAGAGATAACGAGATTATGGACGAGAATGGCAGTGGCATGAGGAGTGAGGAAAGGGCGGAGGCGATTGATGTTACGGAGTTGAAAATATGCTGCACGTGTGACATTATTGATATGTGAATTAAAGGATAATGTGCTATCAAGAATGACACCCAAGCTTTTCACAGAGGGAGAGATAGGGACCAACAAATTATTGATAGTGAGAGAGAAATCGTTAATTCTGGATAGCAATCGTTTAGTGCCGACCAGGAGAAGTTCTGATTTATTGCTGTTGAGTTTAAGGAAGTTGGAGGAGAACCAGGAATTGAGTTCAGCTAAGCAGAGGGTGAGGGAGGGTGGAGGAAGAGTAGAATCGGGTTTGGTAGAGAGGTAAAGCTGGGTGTCATCGGCATAGCAGTGGAACCGAATGTTATATTTACGAAAAATGTGTCCGAGTGGAAGAAGCTAAATGATGAAAAGGAGGGGCCCGAGGACAGATCCCTGGGGCACCCCAGTAGATAGAGGAGAAGGCTGAGAAGTGAAGGATTTTAAAGTCGTTGCCATCTAGACCTGTTTTTTTCAGGATTGGGGTAATGGCGGCAACTTTGAAAGAAGCAGGAACAGTTCCAGTGGTGAGTGAAGAGTGAATAATAGCAGATATGAGGGGAAGGAGAGGGGGTAAACAGGCTTTGACAAGGACAGTGGGGATAGGATCAAGCTGGCAGGTAGAAGGCTTTGATTTGTGGATGAGATCAGCAATATCAATTAAAGACGGAAGTTGAAAAACAGAGAGGAAGTGAGAAGGGGGTGGAATTAAGACAGAGGAGCTACATTGAGCATTAGGGACCAAGTCTAGGTGTATTTTTGGAATTTGGACAAGCTCATCAGCTGTATACTGATGGATTCCAGTGCCAAGTCGGTAGATCGATGACATAAAGATCCAGACCCACACAGACAGTGCATAGATCCTGAGAGGCCACATCACGGACAGGAACAACCGGACAGAGACAGAGACACCGGTGGGCCGTAGAGACAGGAACAGGACAGGAATCCGGTAGCGACAGAGGTAGCGATGAGTAGCGGCAGCAAGTCGCGCCAGCGTTCACTCAACCGGAAGGTTAAAATGTACCAGAAGAAAAATAAAAATAAATGAAAAACATGAAATGAGAAGGTGTGTCCAACCTTTTGACTGGTAGTGTACATCTATCTCATGGATGAATTTGTAAGAAATGAAAATATGTCCCCAGTGCAATGACCTGCAGCTCTTTATTTCAGATTTTGTCTGAAACAAGAGTTTATTGTTTTATCTCCGTCCTTTAAAATCTTAAACCTCTGTGGTTGGATCTTATCTTTGGATCTTTACACATTCTGCAAATATTTTCCAAGAACACAATGGGCAGCTGTTTATAGGAGAGTGTGGATGTTCTGAGACGTGTTAAAGGGTAAATAAAGGTAGCACTCTTCTGTTCAAACAAGCCTTTTGTTGATCTACATATTTTATATTTTTTACATTATTTACATTTGATCTTTTACATTGTATATAATGTCTATTGATTTTATTGTTTATTTTAATATTTTAATATTTGTGTACAGCGCTTTGTGATTGTCTGTCTGTGAAAAGCGCTTAATAAATAAAGTTTACTTACTTACTTACTTGCACTGTGTTCAGAGTAAGATTTCTATTTGAATCTCTTTGATCACGTGTAACAAACACAACAGTCAAATGCCAAACAGAGCTAAATTTTCCTTTAACTTGATGTGTAAAGAACTGAGATCAAAAATCTACACAAAACGTCTCTCAACTGTTTAAGTGGCTTACATATCTGAGCCTGCTGTTGCATAGATCACAGTTGGAGACTCAGAACATCCGAAAGTGATCAGCTTTAGTGATTAAACAGTTTATCCCTCGTCTTTGCAGCCTAAACCTCGGAGAGTTTACGTACCCAACACCTACATCGTGCCAACAGAGAAGAAACGGTCAGCTCTTCGCTGGAAGATCAGGAATGATTTGGCCAGTGGTCTCCTTCCATACAAATGTAGCTAATGATTACACTCTGCATGTTGTTTTTACATATTTTTATTAAACTTTTGCATTTTTTTTTTATCATTGGAGTTATTTATTATTGACTTTCTTGTTACAAAAAATGAAAACAAAGAAAATGTGACTCACTTAACTCAGTTAATATGTTACAGGTCACTCTTTAAGGAAAGTCAGAGTAGGGTAGTTTAAACAGGTAGAGAGGCGTGTAACGTTCATCGTGCCAGAAACTTAACCGTTTCCAAAGTGAGGACGATGGCTTCATGTTTCAGCATGCTGTGGACATTCAGACCTGAGAGAGAAAATATGACAAACTGTGTGAGTTTTAAAGAAGAGATTTGTTACATATAACACTTAAAACCCTGAGCTTTTTAACAACTGTTTAATTAAACTGGCATGTTAGGGGTCCATAGACACAGTGCTGCAAAGACTTCAATGCATGAAATATTGTTTGAAAGGAGGAACAGAAATAATACATTTTACCATCAATTAATCCAGACCTTCCCAAAGTGTGGGGCCCGCCCCCTAGGGGGGGCGGAGAGCCATTGCAGGGGGGGTGCGGCATGAAAAGGGAAAAAAAACAAAAACAACACTTGACACTGCTAGCATGGGGCGCCTACACAAACGCAAAGCAGGAGATGAAGCATAGCTGAATATGTTTCCAAACCAACTTCATTCTAAGCCAAAGACTAGAAAATATGGTGAAGCATATCTTCCCTTTGGTTTCACCTGCACAAGTGCCGAGGTAGGTCTCCCCTGCTGAATTGGTTTTCCCTGTGTTGGGAGCACACGCTGGGCTCTTCAAATCACAGACAGACAGTATCCCACATTCTTCTTGTTGTAATGACTATCTACTCCTGACATTTTGGAGATGTTAGCTCTTTATACAGTAAAGTTACAGTGGGATACAAATAATATCAGGCTGATCCTGCCACGATTTGTTCCCCCTGTCTAAATCACGGACAAACAGTATCCCACAGTTGTTTATGTTTTTAAACCCATTTTGCACAGAGAGGCATTTTTTTTTTTGAAAAATGTATTGATAGCAATGTTGAATATTATTACACAGGAAAAAAAACAACTACATGTAAAATAATCACACCGTGATGCCTCTGCCTTTCTCAATAGAGGGACAGTAACTGCGTGTTTATATGTTAGCGTGTAAAACCTGAAGATAGAGACAAAATACTGTTAATCTGACTATCTGCCATTCTGCAATTCCTCTCATGTAAGCAATAACGTGGTGCACAGCTGACGTGAAAAAGGGCACATACCATAAACGTTGCGTGAAGAACTCTGTATTCCTCGTCCACACGTAAACGCAAAAAATGAGTTTTAAAAAATCTCAGTTTTCGGCGATTCGAAACGCCGTTTACGTGTGGACGAAACAGCTGCGTTTTCAAAAATACCTGTGTAGGTGCGGACGTAGCGTAAAAGAGTTAGTAGTTTATTTTCTTACTACCTGCAGATTACTTGTATTTGCGTAATTGTTTACTAAATGTTTGAGGTGTGAAATAAACCGCAATTGAG
>NC_140466.1:37311502-37454002 GCF_051167445.1 Perissodus microlepis
TATTACTTTTTCTTAAGACAATCCTTCTAAGTCTCTCTTCCTGGTCTCACACTACACACATCAGCCAGTTTCCTTTTATGGGTATGCAAGTTTCCTGTCACACACACTACTTCCTGTCACACACACAGCCACACAGACTCATATTTTCTGTTTCTCTCCTTCCTGTTTCTTCAGGCTAATCAATCTCTTATTTTTTGCATTTACAGTCTATAAACCCTCTGTAATTCTGCTAAGTCTTGATCTAAAAACAATGCACCCTTATTTCACGCACACACACTTTTAAATATACTAAGTTCTTTGATTTTGCAAGCATTCACATCACAGTCTTCAGCGTACTTAGCAGATCTCTTTCAGACCTCAGGACAATTAACAGTTTTTGTTGTTTGTTTTTCCACACATATCACCATTCTTTAGGTCAGTTTTGTAGCATCATCCACACAATAGTTTCCTCAGCATTTTGCATCCTTCCCTAAACTTCGTCGTCCCACACAAACTTTTCTCTCAGACTTCCTCGCTTCACACACTCTGCTATGAACCCGTGTAGTGTGATTATTACTTATTTATTATTTAGTACGACTTCCACAGAATCATTCAAACCCAGTACTCACAACATTCACACACTTAGAATCCCTCAAAATACACTTTCCTAGGAGTATTTTATCAGACATGCTTTTAAGAATCAGAAAGAGCAAGTGAAAGAAAAACAATTGAAACCTCTAATAATTCTCACAGCACACACAAAAATGGAAAAAATAAAACACACCAGCATTTATTGCTGAAGAGAGGTTACTATTGAAAGGAATATATTGGTCTTAGGTATGTACAGTGCACTCAATATACAGGGTGGGCCATTTATATGGATACACCATAATAAAATGGGAATGGTTGGTGATATTAAAGTCCTGTTTATGGCACATTAGTATATGTGAGGGGGCAAACTCCTTAAGATGGGTGGTGACCATGATGGCCATTTAGAAGTCGGCCATCTTGGATACAACTTTTACTTCTTCAATTGGAAGAGGGCCATGTGACACATCAAACTTATTGGTAATGTCACAAGAAAAACAATGGTGTGCTTGGTTTCAATGTAACTTTATTCTTGATGTACATGGCATAAGCCAGCAACACAGGCCCTACTGTGCTGCAGATGGCCTCTACCAACAGCAGCTCAGTCCCTTGTGTACTGTAGATGGCCTCAGCCAGCAGCACAGGCCCTGGTGTGCTGTAGATGGATTCAGCCTGCAGCACAGGCCATGGTGTACTGTAGATGGCATCAGCTAACAGATCAGGCCCTGGTGTGCTTTGGATGTCATCTGCCTGCAGCACAGGCCCTGGTTTGCTTTTGATGTCATCAACCAGCAGCACAGGCCCTGGTGTAATGTAGCTTCCATCAGCCATCAACACAGGCCCTGGTGTACTGTAGATGGCCTCTACCAACAGCAGCTCAGTCCCTTGTGTACTGTAGATGGCCTCAGCCAACAGCACATGCGTTGGTGTGCTGTAAATGGCCTCTACCAACAGAAGCTCAGGCCCAGGTGTGATGTAGATGGCCTCAGCCAGCAGCACAGATCCTCGTGTGCTGTAGATAGCCTTAGCCAGCAGCACTTGCCCTGGTGTGTTGTAGATGGCCTTAGCCAGCAGTACAGGCCCTGGGGTAATATAGATGGTATTAGCCAGATGCACAGGCCCTTGCATGCTTTAGATTGCCTCTACCAACAGCAGCACAGGCCCTGGTGTACGGTAGATGGCCTCTACCAACAGCAGCTCTGTCCCTTGTGTTCTGTAGATGGCCTCAGCCAGCAGCACATGCGCTGGTGTGCTGTAAAAAGCCTCTACCAACAGAAGCTCAGGCCCTGCTGTTATGTTGATGGCCTAAGACAGCAGCACAAGCCCTGTTGCAATGTTGATTGCCTTAGCTAGTAGCACAGGCCCTGGTGTGCTGTTGATGGTATGAGTAATCAACTCAGTTCCTGGTGCAATTAAGATGGCCTTAACCAGCAGCACAGGCCATGGTGTAATGTAGATGGCCTAAGCCAGAAGCTCAGGCCCTGATGTTGTGTAGAATTTCTCAGTCAGCAGCACAGGCCCTTTTGTACTGTAGATGGCCTCTACCAACAGCAGCACAGGCCCTGGTGTACTGTAGATGGCCTCTACCAACAGCAGCTTAGTCCCTTGTGTACTGTAGATGGCCTCAGCAAGCGGAACAGGCCCTGGTGTGCTGTAGATGGCCTCAGCCTGGAGCACAGGCCATGGTGTAATGTAGATGGCATCAGCTAACAGATCACGCCCTGGTGTTCTTTGGATATCATCAGCCAGCAGCACTGGCCTTGGTGTGCTGTAGATGGCCTCTACCAAAAGCAGCAAAGGCCCTGGTGTATGGTAGATGACCTCTACCAAAAGAAGCTCAGGCCCTGATGTGATGTAGATGGCCTTAGCTAGCAGCACAGGCCCTGCTGTGATGTTGATGGCCTAAGACAAAAGCACAAGCCCTGTTGCAATGTTGAAAGCCTTAGTAGCACACGACCTGGTGTGCTGTTGAGGGTATCAGTCATCAACACAGGCCCTGGTGCAATTAAGATGGCCTAAGCAAGCAGCACAGGACCTGCTGTAATGTACCTGCCCTCAGCCATCAGCACAGGCCCTGGTGTAATATATATAGCCTCAGCCAGCAGCACAGGACCTGCTGTAATGTAGATAGCCTCAGTCAGCAGCACAGGACCTATTGCAATGTAGCTGGCCTCAGCCATCAGCACAGGCCCTGGTGTAATGTAGATAGCCTAAGCCTGCAGCACAGGACCTAGTGCAATGTAGATGGCCTTAACTAGCAGGACAGGCCCTGATGTGATTTAGATGGCATCAGCCAGCAGCACATACCTGGTGTGCTGTAGATGGCCTCTACCAACAGCAGCTCATTGCCTTGTGTACTGTAGATGGCCTCTACCAAAAGAAGCTCAGGCCCTGGTGTGATGTAGATGGCCTTAGCTAGCAGCAAAGGGCCTTCTGTGATGTTGATGGTATCAGTCATCAACACAGGACCTGGTGCAATTAAGATGGCCTCAACAAGCAGCACAGGCCCTAGTGTGATGTAGATGGCCTCAGCCAGCAGCACAGGACCTGCTGTAATGTAGATGGCCTAGGCAAGGGGCACAGGCCCTGATGTTGTGAAGATTGCCTCAAGCAGCAGCAAAGGCCCTGGTGTAATGTAGATGGCCTCTACAAAGAGCAGCACAGGCCATGGTGTAATGTAGATGGCCTCAGCTAGCATCTCAGGCCATCGTGTAACGTTGTTGGCTTAAGACAGCAGCACAGGCCCTGTTGCAATGTTGATGGCCTAAGACAGAAGAAAAGGCCCTGGTGCAATGTAGATGGCCTAAGCAAGCAGCACAGGACCTGCTGTAATGTACCTGCCCTCAGCCATCAGCACAGGCCATGGTGTAATATATATAGCCTCAGCCAGCAGCACAGGACCTGCTGTAATGTAGCTGACCTCAGCCACCAGCACAGGCCCTGGTGTAATGTAGATAGCCTCAGTCAGCAGCACAGGACCTATTGCAATGTAGCTGGCCTCAGCCATCAGCACAGGCCCTGGTGTAATGTAGATAGCCTAAGCCTGCAGCACAGGACCTAGTGCAATGTAGATGGCCTTAACTAGCAGGACAGGCCCTGATGTGATTTAGATGGCATCAGCCAGCAGCACATACCTGGTGTGCTGTAGATGGCCTCTACCAACAGCAGCTCATTGCCTTGTGTACTGTAGATGGCCTCTACCAAAAGAAGCTCAGGCCCTGGTGTGATGTAGATGGCCTTAGCTAGCAGCAAAGGGCCTTCTGTGATGTTGATGGTATCAGTCATCAACACAGGACCTGGTGCAATTAAGATGGCCTCAACAAGCAGCACAGGCCCTAGTGTGATGTAGATGGCCTCAGCCAGCAGCACAGGACCTGCTGTAATGTAGATGGCCTAGGCAAGGGGCACAGGCCCTGATGTTGTGAAGATTGCCTCAAGCAGCAGCAAAGGCCCTGGTGTAATGTAGATGGCCTCTACAAAGAGCAGCACAGGCCATGGTGTAATGTAGATGGCCTCAGCTAGCATCTCAGGCCATCGTGTAACGTTGATGGCTTAAGACAGCAGCACAGGCCCTGTTGCAATGTTGATGGCCTAAGACAGAAGAAAAGGCCCTGGTGCAATGTAGATGGCCTAAGCAAGCAGCACAGGCCCTGGTTTGCTGTAGATGGCCTCTACCAGCATCAGCACATGCCCTGGTGTAATATAGATAGCCTCAGCCAGCAGCACAGGACCTGCTGTAATATTACTGGCCTCAGCCATCAGCACAGGCCCTGGTGTGCTGTAGATGGTCTCAACATGCAGCACAGGCCATGGTGTAATGTAGATGGCATCAGCTAACAGATCAGGCCCTGGTGTTCTTTGGATGTCATCAGCCAGCAGCACAGGCCTTGGTGTGCTTTGGATGTCATCAGCGAGCAGCACAGGCCCTGGTGTAATGTAGATAGCCTCAGTCAGCAGCACAGGACCTATTGCAATGTAGATGACCTTAGCTAGCAGCACAGGCCCTGGTGTGACGTAGATGGCATCAGCTAACAGATCGGGAACTGGTGTGCTTTCGATGTCATCAGCCAGCAGCATAGGACCTGCTGTAATGTAGCTGGCCTCAGCCATCAGCACAGGCCCTGGTGTAATGTAGATAGCCTCAGTCTGCAGCACAGGCCTGGTGTGCTGTAGATGGCCTCTACCAACAGCAGCACAGGCCCTGGTGTACGGTTGATGGCCTCTACCAACAGCAGCTCTGTCCCTTGTGTTCTGTAGATGGCCTCAGCCAGCAGCACATGCGCTGGTGTGCTGTAAAAAGCCTCTACCAACAGAAGCTCAGGCCCTGGTGTTATGTAGATGGCCTTAGCTAGCAGCACAGGCCCTGCTGTTATGTTGATGGCCTAAGACAGCAGCACAAGCCCTGTTGCAATGTTGATTGCCTTAGCTAGTAGCACAGGCCCTAGTGTGATGTAGATGGCAGCAGCACAGGCCATGGTGTAATGTAGATGGCCTAAGCCAGAAGCTCAGGCCCTGATGTTGTGTAGAATTTCTCAGTCAGCAGCACAGGCCCTTTTGTACTGTAGATGGCCTCAGCAAGCGGAACAGGCCCTGGTGTGCTGTAGATGGTCTCAACATGCAGCACAAGCCATGGTGTAATGTAGATGGCATCAGCTAACAGATCAGGCCCTGGTGTTCTTTATATGTCATCAGCCAGCAGCACAGGCCTTGGTGTGCTTTGGATGTCATCAGCCAGCAGCACAGGCCCTGGTGTATATGTAGCTGACCTCAACCATCAGCACAGGCCCTGGTGTAATGTAGATGGCCTCATGGTGCAATGTAGATGGCCTCCGTCAGCAGCACAGGACCTGGTATGCTGGAAATGGCATCAGCCAGCAGCACAGGCCCTGGTGTCCTGTTGATGGCCTCTACCAACAGCAGCACAGGCCCTGGTGTGCTGTAGATCGCCTGAGCCTGCAGCACAGGCCTGGTGTGCTGTAGATGGCCTCTACCAACAGCAGCACAGGCCCTGGTGTACGGTTGATGGCCTCTACCAACAGCAGCTCTGTCCCTTGTGTTCTGTAGATGGCCTCAGCCAGCAGCAAAGGGCCTTCTGTGATGTTGATGGTATCAGTCATCAACACAGGACCTGGTGCAATTAAGATGGCCTCAACAAGCAGCACAGGCCCTAGTGTGATGTAGATGGCCTCAGCCAGCAGCACAGGACCTGCTGTAATGTAGATGGCCTAGGCAAGGGGCACAGGCCCTGATGTTGTGAAGATTGCCTCAAGCAGCAGCAAAGGCCCTGGTGTAATGTAGATGGCCTCTACAAAGAGCAGCACAGGCCATGGTGTAATGTAGATGGCCTCAGCTAGCATCTCAGGCCATCGTGTAACGTTGATGGCTTAAGACAGCAGCACAGGCCCTGTTGCAATGTTGATGGCCTAAGACAGAAGAAAAGGCCCTGGTGCAATGTAGATGGCCTAAGCAAGCAGCACAGGCCCTGGTTTGCTGTAGATGGCCTCTACCAGCATCAGCACATGCCCTGGTGTAATATAGATAGCCTCAGCCAGCAGCACAGGACCTGCTGTAATATTACTGGCCTCAGCCATCAGCACAGGCCCTGGTGTGCTGTAGATGGTCTCAACATGCAGCACAGGCCATGGTGTAATGTAGATGGCATCAGCTAACAGATCAGGCCCTGGTGTTCTTTGGATGTCATCAGCCAGCAGCACAGGCCTTGGTGTGCTTTGGATGTCATCAGCGAGCAGCACAGGCCCTGGTGTAATGTAGATAGCCTCAGTCAGCAGCACAGGACCTATTGCAATGTAGATGACCTTAGCTAGCAGCACAGGCCCTGGTGTGACGTAGATGGCATCAGCTAACAGATCGGGAACTGGTGTGCTTTCGATGTCATCAGCCAGCAGCATAGGACCTGCTGTAATGTAGCTGGCCTCAGCCATCAGCACAGGCCCTGGTGTAATGTAGATAGCCTCAGTCTGCAGCACAGGCCTGGTGTGCTGTAGATGGCCTCTACCAACAGCAGCACAGGCCCTGGTGTACGGTTGATGGCCTCTACCAACAGCAGCTCTGTCCCTTGTGTTCTGTAGATGGCCTCAGCCAGCAGCACATGCGCTGGTGTGCTGTAAAAAGCCTCTACCAACAGAAGCTCAGGCCCTGGTGTTATGTAGATGGCCTTAGCTAGCAGCACAGGCCCTGCTGTTATGTTGATGGCCTAAGACAGCAGCACAAGCCCTGTTGCAATGTTGATTGCCTTAGCTAGTAGCACAGGCCCTGGTGTGCTGTTGATGGCCTAAGACAGCAGCACAAGCCCTGTTGCAATGTTGATTGCCTTAGCTAGTAGCACAGGCCCTAGTGTGATGTAGATGGCAGCAGCACAGGCCATGGTGTAATGTAGATGGCCTAAGCCAGAAGCTCAGGCCCTGATGTTGTGTAGAATTTCTCAGTCAGCAGCACAGGCCCTTTTGTACTGTAGATGGCCTCTACCAACAGCAGCTCAGTCCCTTGTGTACTGTAGATGGCCTCAGCAAGCGGAACAGGCCCTGGTGTGCTGTAGATGGTCTCAACATGCAGCACAAGCCATGGTGTAATGTAGATGGCATCAGCTAACAGATCAGGCCCTGGTGTTCTTTGTATGTCATCAGCCAGCAGCACAGGCCTTGGTGTGCTTTGGATGTCATCAGCCAGCAGCACAGGCCCTGGTGTATATGTAGCTGACCTCAACCATCAGCACAGGCCCTGGTGTAATGTAGATGGCCTCATGGTGCAATGTAGATGGCCTCCGTCAGCAGCACAGGACCTGGTATGCTGGAAATGGCATCAGCCAGCAGCACAGGCCCTGGTGTCCTGTTGATGGCCTCTACCAACAGCAGCACAGGCCCTGGTGTGCTGTAGATCGCCTGAGCCAACAGCACATGCGCTGGTGTGCTGTAACTGGCCTCTACCAACAGAAGCTCAGGCCCTGCTGTGATGTTGATGGCCTAAGACAGCAGCACAAGCCCTGTTGCAATGTTGATTGCCTTAGCTAGTAGCACAGGCCCTTGTGTGCTGTTCATGGTATCAGTCATCAACACAGGCCCTGGTGCAATTAAGATGGCATCAACCAGCAGCACAGGCCCTAATGTGATGTACATGGCATCAGTCAGCAGGACAGGCCATGGTGTAATGTAGATGTCCTCTACCAACAGAAGCTCGGGCCCAGGTGTGATGTAGATGGCCTTAGCTAGAAAGCACAGGTCCTGCTGTCATGTTGATGGCCTAAGACAGCAGCACAGGCCCTGGTGTGCTGTAGATTGCCTCTACCAACAGGAGCTCATTCCCTGGTGTGATGTAGATGGCCAAAGCAAGCAGCACAGGCCTTCGTGTAATGTAGATAGTCTCATTCAGCAGCACAGGACATGGTGTAATGAAGATGGCCTTAGCTAGCAGCACAGGCCCTGGTGTGATGTAGATGGCATCAGCCAGCAGCACAGGCCCTGGTGTGCTGTAGATGGCCTCTAACAACAGAAGCTCAGGCCCTGGTGTGATGTAGATGGCCTTAGCTAGCAGCAAAGGGCCTTCTGTGATGTTGATGGTATCAGTCATCAACACAGGACCTGGTGCAATTAAGATGGCCTCAACAAGCAGCACAGGCCCTAGTGTGATGTAGATGGCCTCAGCCAGCAGCACAGGACCTGCTGTAATGTAGATGGCCTAGGCAAGGGGCACAGGCCCTGATGTTGTGAAGATTGCCTCAAGCAGCAGCAAAGGCCCTGGTGTAATGTAGATGGCCTCTACAAAGAGCAGCACAGGCCATGGTGTAATGTAGATGGCCTCAGCTAGCATCTCAGGCCATCGTGTAACGTTGATGGCTTAAGACAGCAGCACAGGCCCTGTTGCAATGTTGATGGCCTAAGACAGAAGAAAAGGCCCTGGTGCAATGTAGATGGCCTAAGCAAGCAGCACAGGACCTGCTGTAATGTACCTGCCCTCAGCCATCAGCACAGGCCATGGTGTAATATATATAGCCTCAGCCAGCAGCACAGGACCTGCTGTAATGTAGCTGACCTCAGCCACCAGCACAGGCCCTGGTGTAATGTAGATAGCCTCAGTCAGCAGCACAGGACCTATTGCAATGTAGCTGGCCTCAGCCATCAGCACAGGCCCTGGTGTAATGTAGATAGCCTAAGCCTGCAGCACAGGACCTAGTGCAATGTAGATGGCCTTAACTAGCAGGACAGGCCCTGATGTGATTTAGATGGCATCAGCCAGCAGCACATACCTGGTGTGCTGTAGATGGCCTCTACCAACAGCAGCTCATTGCCTTGTGTACTGTAGATGGCCTCTACCAAAAGAAGCTCAGGCCCTGGTGTGATGTAGATGGCCTTAGCTAGCAGCAAAGGGCCTTCTGTGATGTTGATGGTATCAGTCATCAACACAGGACCTGGTGCAATTAAGATGGCCTCAACAAGCAGCACAGGCCCTAGTGTGATGTAGATGGCCTCAGCCAGCAGCACAGGACCTGCTGTAATGTAGATGGCCTAGGCAAGGGGCACAGGCCCTGATGTTGTGAAGATTGCCTCAAGCAGCAGCAAAGGCCCTGGTGTAATGTAGATGGCCTCTACAAAGAGCAGCACAGGCCATGGTGTAATGTAGATGGCCTCAGCTAGCATCTCAGGCCATCGTGTAACGTTGATGGCTTAAGACAGCAGCACAGGCCCTGTTGCAATGTTGATGGCCTAAGACAGAAGAAAAGGCCCTGGTGCAATGTAGATGGCCTAAGCAAGCAGCACAGGCCCTGGTTTGCTGTAGATGGCCTCTACCAGCATCAGCACATGCCCTGGTGTAATATAGATAGCCTCAGCCAGCAGCACAGGACCTGCTGTAATATTACTGGCCTCAGCCATCAGCACAGGCCCTGGTGTGCTGTAGATGGTCTCAACATGCAGCACAGGCCATGGTGTAATGTAGATGGCATCAGCTAACAGATCAGGCCCTGGTGTTCTTTGGATGTCATCAGCCAGCAGCACAGGCCTTGGTGTGCTTTGGATGTCATCAGCGAGCAGCACAGGCCCTGGTGTAATGTAGATAGCCTCAGTCAGCAGCACAGGACCTATTGCAATGTAGATGACCTTAGCTAGCAGCACAGGCCCTGGTGTGACGTAGATGGCATCAGCTAACAGATCGGGAACTGGTGTGCTTTCGATGTCATCAGCCAGCAGCATAGGACCTGCTGTAATGTAGCTGGCCTCAGCCATCAGCACAGGCCCTGGTGTAATGTAGATAGCCTCAGTCTGCAGCACAGGCCTGGTGTGCTGTAGATGGCCTCTACCAACAGCAGCACAGGCCCTGGTGTACGGTTGATGGCCTCTACCAACAGCAGCTCTGTCCCTTGTGTTCTGTAGATGGCCTCAGCCAGCAGCACATGCGCTGGTGTGCTGTAAAAAGCCTCTACCAACAGAAGCTCAGGCCCTGGTGTTATGTAGATGGCCTTAGCTAGCAGCACAGGCCCTGCTGTTATGTTGATGGCCTAAGACAGCAGCACAAGCCCTGTTGCAATGTTGATTGCCTTAGCTAGTAGCACAGGCCCTAGTGTGATGTAGATGGCAGCAGCACAGGCCATGGTGTAATGTAGATGGCCTAAGCCAGAAGCTCAGGCCCTGATGTTGTGTAGAATTTCTCAGTCAGCAGCACAGGCCCTTTTGTACTGTAGATGGCCTCAGCAAGCGGAACAGGCCCTGGTGTGCTGTAGATGGTCTCAACATGCAGCACAAGCCATGGTGTAATGTAGATGGCATCAGCTAACAGATCAGGCCCTGGTGTTCTTTATATGTCATCAGCCAGCAGCACAGGCCTTGGTGTGCTTTGGATGTCATCAGCCAGCAGCACAGGCCCTGGTGTATATGTAGCTGACCTCAACCATCAGCACAGGCCCTGGTGTAATGTAGATGGCCTCATGGTGCAATGTAGATGGCCTCCGTCAGCAGCACAGGACCTGGTATGCTGGAAATGGCATCAGCCAGCAGCACAGGCCCTGGTGTCCTGTTGATGGCCTCTACCAACAGCAGCACAGGCCCTGGTGTGCTGTAGATCGCCTGAGCCTGCAGCACAGGCCTGGTGTGCTGTAGATGGCCTCTACCAACAGCAGCACAGGCCCTGGTGTACGGTTGATGGCCTCTACCAACAGCAGCTCTGTCCCTTGTGTTCTGTAGATGGCCTCAGCCAGCAGCAAAGGGCCTTCTGTGATGTTGATGGTATCAGTCATCAACACAGGACCTGGTGCAATTAAGATGGCCTCAACAAGCAGCACAGGCCCTAGTGTGATGTAGATGGCCTCAGCCAGCAGCACAGGACCTGCTGTAATGTAGATGGCCTAGGCAAGGGGCACAGGCCCTGATGTTGTGAAGATTGCCTCAAGCAGCAGCAAAGGCCCTGGTGTAATGTAGATGGCCTCTACAAAGAGCAGCACAGGCCATGGTGTAATGTAGATGGCCTCAGCTAGCATCTCAGGCCATCGTGTAACGTTGATGGCTTAAGACAGCAGCACAGGCCCTGTTGCAATGTTGATGGCCTAAGACAGAAGAAAAGGCCCTGGTGCAATGTAGATGGCCTAAGCAAGCAGCACAGGCCCTGGTTTGCTGTAGATGGCCTCTACCAGCATCAGCACATGCCCTGGTGTAATATAGATAGCCTCAGCCAGCAGCACAGGACCTGCTGTAATATTACTGGCCTCAGCCATCAGCACAGGCCCTGGTGTGCTGTAGATGGTCTCAACATGCAGCACAGGCCATGGTGTAATGTAGATGGCATCAGCTAACAGATCAGGCCCTGGTGTTCTTTGGATGTCATCAGCCAGCAGCACAGGCCTTGGTGTGCTTTGGATGTCATCAGCGAGCAGCACAGGCCCTGGTGTAATGTAGATAGCCTCAGTCAGCAGCACAGGACCTATTGCAATGTAGATGACCTTAGCTAGCAGCACAGGCCCTGGTGTGACGTAGATGGCATCAGCTAACAGATCGGGAACTGGTGTGCTTTCGATGTCATCAGCCAGCAGCATAGGACCTGCTGTAATGTAGCTGGCCTCAGCCATCAGCACAGGCCCTGGTGTAATGTAGATAGCCTCAGTCTGCAGCACAGGCCTGGTGTGCTGTAGATGGCCTCTACCAACAGCAGCACAGGCCCTGGTGTACGGTTGATGGCCTCTACCAACAGCAGCTCTGTCCCTTGTGTTCTGTAGATGGCCTCAGCCAGCAGCACATGCGCTGGTGTGCTGTAAAAAGCCTCTACCAACAGAAGCTCAGGCCCTGGTGTTATGTAGATAGCCTCAGTCAGCAGCACAGGACCTATTGCAATGTAGATGACCTTAGCTAGCAGCACAGGCCCTGGTGTGACGTAGATGGCATCAGCTAACAGATCGGGAACTGGTGTGCTTTCGATGTCATCAGCCAGCAGCATAGGACCTGCTGTAATGTAGCTGGCCTCAGCCATCAGCACAGGCCCTGGTGTAATGTAGATAGCCTCAGTCTGCAGCACAGGCCTGGTGTGCTGTAGATGGCCTCTACCAACAGCAGCACAGGCCCTGGTGTACGGTTGATGGCCTCTACCAACAGCAGCTCTGTCCCTTGTGTTCTGTAGATGGCCTCAGCCAGCAGCACATGCGCTGGTGTGCTGTAAAAAGCCTCTACCAACAGAAGCTCAGGCCCTGGTGTTATGTAGATGGCCTTAGCTAGCAGCACAGGCCCTGCTGTTATGTTGATGGCCTAAGACAGCAGCACAAGCCCTGTTGCAATGTTGATTGCCTTAGCTAGTAGCACAGGCCCTAGTGTGATGTAGATGGCAGCAGCACAGGCCATGGTGTAATGTAGATGGCCTAAGCCAGAAGCTCAGGCCCTGATGTTGTGTAGAATTTCTCAGTCAGCAGCACAGGCCCTTTTGTACTGTAGATGGCCTCAGCAAGCGGAACAGGCCCTGGTGTGCTGTAGATGGTCTCAACATGCAGCACAAGCCATGGTGTAATGTAGATGGCATCAGCTAACAGATCAGGCCCTGGTGTTCTTTATATGTCATCAGCCAGCAGCACAGGCCTTGGTGTGCTTTGGATGTCATCAGCCAGCAGCACAGGCCCTGGTGTATATGTAGCTGACCTCAACCATCAGCACAGGCCCTGGTGTAATGTAGATGGCCTCATGGTGCAATGTAGATGGCCTCCGTCAGCAGCACAGGACCTGGTATGCTGGAAATGGCATCAGCCAGCAGCACAGGCCCTGGTGTCCTGTTGATGGCCTCTACCAACAGCAGCACAGGCCCTGGTGTGCTGTAGATCGCCTGAGCCTGCAGCACAGGCCTGGTGTGCTGTAGATGGCCTCTACCAACAGCAGCACAGGCCCTGGTGTACGGTTGATGGCCTCTACCAACAGCAGCTCTGTCCCTTGTGTTCTGTAGATGGCCTCAGCCAGCAGCAAAGGGCCTTCTGTGATGTTGATGGTATCAGTCATCAACACAGGACCTGGTGCAATTAAGATGGCCTCAACAAGCAGCACAGGCCCTAGTGTGATGTAGATGGCCTCAGCCAGCAGCACAGGACCTGCTGTAATGTAGATGGCCTAGGCAAGGGGCACAGGCCCTGATGTTGTGAAGATTGCCTCAAGCAGCAGCAAAGGCCCTGGTGTAATGTAGATGGCCTCTACAAAGAGCAGCACAGGCCATGGTGTAATGTAGATGGCCTCAGCTAGCATCTCAGGCCATCGTGTAACGTTGATGGCTTAAGACAGCAGCACAGGCCCTGTTGCAATGTTGATGGCCTAAGACAGAAGAAAAGGCCCTGGTGCAATGTAGATGGCCTAAGCAAGCAGCACAGGCCCTGGTTTGCTGTAGATGGCCTCTACCAGCATCAGCACATGCCCTGGTGTAATATAGATAGCCTCAGCCAGCAGCACAGGACCTGCTGTAATATTACTGGCCTCAGCCATCAGCACAGGCCCTGGTGTGCTGTAGATGGTCTCAACATGCAGCACAGGCCATGGTGTAATGTAGATGGCATCAGCTAACAGATCAGGCCCTGGTGTTCTTTGGATGTCATCAGCCAGCAGCACAGGCCTTGGTGTGCTTTGGATGTCATCAGCGAGCAGCACAGGCCCTGGTGTAATGTAGATAGCCTCAGTCAGCAGCACAGGACCTATTGCAATGTAGATGACCTTAGCTAGCAGCACAGGCCCTGGTGTGACGTAGATGGCATCAGCTAACAGATCGGGAACTGGTGTGCTTTCGATGTCATCAGCCAGCAGCATAGGACCTGCTGTAATGTAGCTGGCCTCAGCCATCAGCACAGGCCCTGGTGTAATGTAGATAGCCTCAGTCTGCAGCACAGGCCTGGTGTGCTGTAGATGGCCTCTACCAACAGCAGCACAGGCCCTGGTGTACGGTTGATGGCCTCTACCAACAGCAGCTCTGTCCCTTGTGTTCTGTAGATGGCCTCAGCCAGCAGCACATGCGCTGGTGTGCTGTAAAAAGCCTCTACCAACAGAAGCTCAGGCCCTGGTGTTATGTAGATGGCCTTAGCTAGCAGCACAGGCCCTGCTGTTATGTTGATGGCCTAAGACAGCAGCACAAGCCCTGTTGCAATGTTGATTGCCTTAGCTAGTAGCACAGGCCCTGGTGTGCTGTTGATGGCCTAAGACAGCAGCACAAGCCCTGTTGCAATGTTGATTGCCTTAGCTAGTAGCACAGGCCCTAGTGTGATGTAGATGGCAGCAGCACAGGCCATGGTGTAATGTAGATGGCCTAAGCCAGAAGCTCAGGCCCTGATGTTGTGTAGAATTTCTCAGTCAGCAGCACAGGCCCTTTTGTACTGTAGATGGCCTCAGCAAGCGGAACAGGTCCTGGTGTGCTGTAGATGGTCTCAACATGCAGCACAAGCCATGGTGTAATGTAGATGGCATCAGCTAACAGATCAGGCCCTGGTGTTCTTTATATGTCATCAGCCAGCAGCACAGGCCTTGGTGTGCTTTGGATGTCATCAGCCAGCAGCACAGGCCCTGGTGTATATGTAGCTGACCTCAACCATCAGCACAGGCCCTGGTGTAATGTAGATGGCCTCATGGTGCAATGTAGATGGCCTCCGTCAGCAGCACAGGACCTGGTATGCTGGAAATGGCATCAGCCAGCAGCACAGGCCCTGGTGTCCTGTTGATGGCCTCTACCAACAGCAGCACAGGCCCTGGTGTGCTGTAGATCGCCTGAGCCTGCAGCACAGGCCTGGTGTGCTGTAGATGGCCTCTACCAACAGCAGCACAGGCCCTGGTGTACGGTTGATGGCCTCTACCAACAGCAGCTCTGTCCCTTGTGTTCTGTAGATGGCCTCAGCCAGCAGCACATGCGCTGGTGTGCTGTAAAAAGCCTCTACCAACAGAAGCTCAGGCCCTGGTGTTATGTAGATGGCCTGAGCTAGCAGCACAGGCCCTGCTGTTATGTTGATGGCCTAAGACAGCAGCACAAGCCCTGTTGCAATGTTGATTGCCTTAGCTAGTAGCACAGGCCCTGGTGTGCTGTTGATGGCCTAAGACAGCAGCACAAGCCCTGTTGCAATGTTGATTGCCTTAGCTAGTAGCACAGGCCCTAGTGTGATGTAGATGGCAGCAGCACAGGCCATGGTGTAATGTAGATGGCCTAAGCCAGAAGCTCAGGCCCTGATGTTGTGTAGAATTTCTCAGTCAGCAGCACAGGCCCTTTTGTACTGTAGATGGCCTCTACCAACAGCAGCTCAGTCCCTTGTGTACTGTAGATGGCCTCAGCAAGCGGAACAGGCCCTGGTGTGCTGTAGATGGTCTCAACATGCAGCACAAGCCATGGTGTAATGTAGATGGCATCAGCTAACAGATCAGGCCCTGGTGTTCTTTGTATGTCATCAGCCAGCAGCACAGGCCTTGGTGTGCTTTGGATGTCATCAGCCAGCAGCACAGGCCCTGGTGTATATGTAGCTGACCTCAACCATCAGCACAGGCCCTGGTGTAATGTAGATGGCCTCATGGTGCAATGTAGATGGCCTCCGTCAGCAGCACAGGACCTGGTATGCTGGAAATGGCATCAGCCAGCAGCACAGGCCCTGGTGTCCTGTTGATGGCCTCTACCAACAGCAGCACAGGCCCTGGTGTGCTGTAGATCGCCTGAGCCAACAGCACATGCGCTGGTGTGCTGTAACTGGCCTCTACCAACAGAAGCTCAGGCCCTGCTGTGATGTTGATGGCCTAAGACAGCAGCACAAGCCCTGTTGCAATGTTGATTGCCTTAGCTAGTAGCACAGGCCCTTGTGTGCTGTTCATGGTATCAGTCATCAACACAGGCCCTGGTGTAATTAAGATGGCATCAACCAGCAGCACAGGCCCTAATGTGATGTACATGGCATCAGTCAGCAGGACAGGCCATGGTGTAATGTAGATGTCCTCTACCAACAGAAGCTCGGGCCCAGGTGTGATGTAGATGGCCTTAGCTAGAAAGCACAGGTCCTGCTGTCATGTTGATGGCCTAAGACAGCAGCACAGGCCCTGGTGTGCTGTAGATTGCCTCTACCAACAGGAGCTCATTCCCTGGTGTGATGTAGATGGCCAAAGCAAGCAGCACAGGCCTTCGTGTAATGTAGATAGTCTCATTCAGCAGCACAGGACATGGTGTAATGAAGATGGCCTTAGCTAGCAGCACAGGCCCTGGTGTGATGTAGATGGCATCAGCCAGCAGCACAGGCCCTGGTGTGCTGTAGATGGCCTCTAACAACAGAAGCTCAGGCCCTGGTGTGATGTAGATGGCCTTAGCTAGCAGCAAAGGGCCTTCTGTGATGTTGATGGTATTAGTCATCAACACAGGACCTGGTGCAATTAAGATGGCCTCAACAAGCAGCACAGGCCCTAGTGTGATGTAGATGGCCTCAGCCAGCAGCACAGGCCCTGGTGTAATGTAGATGGCCTAGGCAAGAGGCACAGGCCCTGATGTTGTGAAGATTGCCTCAAGCAGCAGCAAAGGCCCTGGTGTAATGTAGATGGCCTCTACAAACAGCAGTACAGGCCATGGTGTAATGTAGATGGCCTTAGCAAGAAGCACAAGCCCTGGTGTGATGTAGATGGCATCAGCCAGCAGCACAGACCCTGGTGTGCTGTAGATGGCCTTAGCCAAAAGCACAGGTTCCGGTGTGGTGCGGATGGCCTCACCCGGAAGCACAAGCCATTGCTGAAAAACAGCCAAAAGGAATGTCGTTAATGTGCCCTCATTAATTGGCAGCTGCTTTGGGTCTTTCAACACCCTCCATCTCTGGATCAATAGCAGTTCAATTACATGAAAAGGAGAAACTTACAGCACCTGGTATTCCCAGGAAGTCTCCCATGCAAGTACTAACAAAGCCCAACCCTGCTTAGCTTCTGAGATCAAACGAGATCAGGTGTGCTCAGGGTTGTATTAATAATACATTTTTTATTTAAAAATAGCGCCTTTCAAAGCACCCAAGGACACTGTACAACAGATAAAAACACAAAAACTGGAAATATACACAACATAAGCAATTTTAAACAGATGAGTTTTGAGGGTGGACTTAAAAAGAGGGAATGAACTAATATTTTTGAGGTCAGGGGGTAAGGAATTCCAAAGTCGAGGGGCAGAGCAACTAAAAGCCCTGCCCCCCATTGTAATCAGATGAACGGAAGGAACAGAGAGAGAAAGAGAAGATGAAGATCTGAGGCACCGGGATGGGAAGTTCATCTGTACTAAATCGGAGAGGTATGGTGGAGAGAGAGAATGAATAGCCTTAAATGTATAAAGGATTATTTTAAAATGGATGTGAAATTTAACCGGGAGCCAGTGTAGCTGCTTCAGGATTGGGGAGATGTGGTGGGTAGAGGAAGTCCTAGTAATAATACGGGCAGCAGAATTCTGGACACGTTGGAGCTTGTTAATGGATTTTTGTGTAAGGCCAAATAATAGTGAGTTACAGTAATCAATTCGAGAGATAACGAGATTATGGATGAGAATGGCAGTGGCATGAGGAGTGAGGAAAGGGCGCGGGCGATTGATATTACGGAGTTGAAAATATGCTGCATGTGTGACATTATTGATATGTGAATTAAAGGATAATGTGCTATCAAGAATGACACCCAAGCTTTTCACAGAGGGAGAGATAGGGACCAGCGAATTATTGATAGTGAGAGAGAAATTGTTAATTCTGGATAGCAATCGTTTAGTGCCGACCAGGAGAAGTTCTGATTTATTGCTGTTGAGTTTAAGGAAGTTGGAGGAGAACCAGGAATTGAGTTCAGCTAAGCAGAGGGCGAGGGAGGGTGGAGGAAGAGTAGAATCAGGTTTGGTAGAGAGGTAAAGCTGGGTGTCATCGGCATAGCAGTGGAACTGAATGTTATATTTACGAAAAATATGTCCGAGTGGAAGAAGGTAAATGATGAAAAGGAGGGGCCCGAGGACAGATCCCTGGGGCACCCCAGTAGATAGAGGAGAAGGCTGAGAAGTGAAGGATTTTAATTGAATGAATGGTAAGGCTGTAAGCTGCTGGAAACAGCACAAAGTGTCAATTTATGGAATCAAGTGGTGAAGCGACCAGCACGTGAAGTTACGAACACAACCCTCCAACTTAACTACAGTGTTGACGCTAACTGCATTCTTGCCTAATACCCTAACCCAAGGACTCAATTTAGCATTTAACCAGCAGCAAAGGCCCTGGTGTAATGTAGATGACCTATGCCAAGAGTAGAGGGCCTTGTGTGGCTCATTTGGTTTTTGTAGCAGCACAAGCCCTGGTGTGGTGTAGATGGCCTTAGCCAGCAGCACAGGCCCTGATGTGTTGTAGACAGCCTCAGCCAGCAGCACAGGGCCTGATGTATTGTAGATAGCCTCAGCACACCTGATCTCCTCTGTTCTCGGAAACTAAGCAGGTTTGGGTTTGGTTAGTATTTGGATGGGAGGATTCCTGGGAATACCAGGTGCTGTAAGCTTTTCCTTTTCATGTCATTGAACTGCTTTTGAGAAGGAGGGTGTTGAAAGACCCAAAGCAGCTGCCAATTAATGAGGGCACATTAACGACATTCCTTTTGGCTATTTTCAGCAATGGCTTGTGCTTCCGGGTGAGGCCATCCGCACCACACCGGGGCCGGTGCTATTGGCTGAGGCCATCTACAACACAGCAGGGCCTGTGCTGGTGGCTGAGGCCATCTACAACACACCAGGCCTGTGCTGGTGGCTAAGGCCATCTACACCAAACCAGGGCCTGTGCTGCATGCTGAGGCGATCTGCGATACACCAGGGCCTGTGCTGCATGCTGAGGCCATCTACAACACACCAGGGCCTGTGCTGGTGGCTGAGGCCATCTAAAACACACCAAGGCCTGTGCTGCTGGCTTAGGCCATCTACACCACACCAGGTCTTGTGCTGCTAGCAAAAACCAATTGAGCCACACCAGGAATTCTGCTCCTGGCATAGGCCAACTACTTCACCACCGCCGCATTTCCTTCTGGTAGAGGCCATCTACACCACACCAGGGCCTGTGCTGCTGGCAGAAACCAGTTGAGCCACACCAGTCCCTCTACTCCTGTCATATGCCAACTACAACTCACCAGAGCCATTGCTTCTGGATGAGACCAACTACAACACACCAGGGCCTTTGCTGGTGGCTGAGGCCATCTACAACACAGCAGGGCCTGTGCTGTTGGTTGAGGCTATGTACAACACACCAGGGCCTGTGCTGCTGGCTGAGGCTGTCTACAACACACCAGGGCCTGTGCTGGTGGGTGAGGCCATCTAAAACACACCAGGGTCTGTGCTGCCGGCTGAGGCTGTCTACAACACACCAGGGCCTGTGCTGGTGGCTGAGGCCATCTACACAACAAGGGGACCCGTGCTGCTGGCTAAGGCCATCTACACCACACCAGGGCTTGTGCTGCTAGCAAAAACCAATTGAGCCACACAAGGCCCTCTACTCTTGGCATAGGTCATCTACATTACACCAGGGCCTTTGCTGCTGGATAATTGCTAAATTGAGTCCTTGGGTTAGGGTATTAGGCAAGCATGCAGTTAGCGTTAACGCTGTAGTTAAGTTGGAGGGTTGTGTTTGTAACTTCACGTGCTGGCCGCTTCACCACTTGATTCCATAAATTGACTTTTTGTGCTTTGGCCAGCAGCTTACAACCATACCACCCTGAGCACGCCGGAGCTCCGGACCGTTCGGACCTGGAGCTGCTAGCCGTTAGCTTGCGGCCATATTATCTACCTTGGGAGTTTAGTCATGTGATCTGTGTGTGTGTTTACATCCCTCCGAGGGCCGACACAACAGCTGCCTGTGAGAAAATACACACAGTTACAGCAAGACTGCAGACACAACACCCTGAGGCTTTCATTATTATATCTGGAGACTTTAACCATGCCACACTTGATTCTACTCTGGCTGCTTTTCACCAGTTTGTGAATTGTCCCACACGGAGCAACAGGACAATTGACCTACTGTATGCTAATGTGAGAGATGCATACAGAGCCACCCCCCTCCCCCCACTAGGGAAGTCAGACCACAACCTGGTTTACCTACAGCCACAATACACACCCCTCGTCCAAAGGCAGCCTGTCACAACACGCTCCATTAGGAGATGGACCCCAGAAAAGGAGGATGCTCCGAGGGACTGTTATGACACCACAGACTGGGATGTGCTCCTGAGCCCACATGGTGAGGACATAGAGGGGGCGACACACTGTCTGACGGACTACCTCAACTTTTGTGTGGACACGGTTGCCCCTGCTAAGACAGTACGGTGTTATCATAATAACAAACCGTGGGTAACACAGGAAGTCAAAGCTGTCCTCAACATGAAGAAGAAGGCTTTCAGGAGCAAAGTGAAGGAGGACATGAAAGCAGCACAGCGGGATGTGAAACGCTGCTTGAAGGAAGCAAAGGACACCTACAGGAGGAAGGTGGAGCAGAAGTTGGAGAGGAACAATATGAGGGAGGTCTGGAATGGTGTGAAAACCATCACAGGCCACAACACCAAGAACAGCACAGTGGGGGGGGGACTGTGGAGAAGGCAAACGAACTCAACAATTTCTTCAACAGGTTTGACCAGCCCACAACCCCCCCACCCTCACCCTCACCTTCACCTTTACTACAGAGCCCTCTCCCTACTCTCCTACCTACCTCGCTTCCCCCCCCCTCCCTGACACTATGACATCCCCCCCCCTCCTCCTTCTCCAACCCCTCTCTAAACACCACGACAGCCTCTCTCCCCCCTTTCCAATCATCTCCCAGTGTCACAGTGGATCAGGTCAGGAGACAACTGAGGAAGCTTCGCCCCAGAAAGGCAGCAGGCCCAGACAAGGTGTGTCCTAGGATGCTAAAGGCGTGTGCTGCTGAACTTGGGGAGCCGCTACAACGAGTCTTCAATCTCAGCCTGCGACTGGGGAGAGTGCCCGCCCTATGGAAGACATCCTGCATCGTCCCGGTCCCCAAAAAGAACCGGCCCAATGAGTTGAATGACTTCCGACAGGTGGCACTGACGTCACATCTTATGAAGACTCTAGAGCGGCTCTTCCTCAACCTCCTCCGACCAAGGGTACAACATGCCCAGGACCCACTACAGTTCGCCTACAAGGCAGATGTCGGTGTGGAGGATGCCATCCTGTACCTCCTACACAGAGCCCACTCACACCTGGACAAGGGAAAAGGCACGGTAAGGATCCTGTTTCTTGACTTTTCCAGTGCCTTCAATACAATCCGGCCCTGTCTGCTCCAGGAGAAACTAAACAGGATGCAGGTGGACCCCTGCCTGGTCGCTTGGTTCTCCGACTACCTCACTGACAGACCACAGTACGTCAGGCTGAAGGACATCACGTCGGACACTGTGGTCAGCAGCACTGGAGCACCACAGGGAACTGTGCTGTCCCCTCTTCTCTTCACCCTGTACACCTCTGACTTCTGCTATAACTCTGAATTATGCCATATTCAGAAGTTTGCAGACGACACGGCCATCATGGGGTGTATCTGGGATGACCAGGAAGAGGAGTACAGGAGCCTGGTGAGGAACTTTGTCACATGGAGTCACACAAACCACCTGCAACTCAACACTTCAAAGACCAAGGAACTGGCTGTGGATTTCGGGAGGTCCAGACCAGGTCCACTGCCAGTTCAGATAGAGGGAGGTGGAGGTGGTCAACACATACAAGTACCTCGGGCTGTGGGTGGACAACAAACTGGACTGGTCATGCAACACGCAGCACCTGTATGAAAAAGGCCAAAGCTGACTGTACTTCCTCAGGAGGCTGAGGTCTTTCAACATCTGCAGGAAGCTCCTGAGGATGTTTTACCAGTCAGTGGTCACAGGAGTACTTTTCTATGGCGTGGTGTGCTGGGGGAGCAGCACAGCAAAGAAGGACTCATCCGGGCTGGAGAAACTAATCAGGAAGGCGGGCTCTGTGGTCGGCATGAAGCTGGACACTCTGGTGACAGTGGCAGAGAAGAGGACCTTAAAGAAACTGATGGACATTATGAACAATGCCGGGCATCCTCTGCACACGGTCGTAAACAATCAGAGGAGCCTATTCAGCGACAGGTTGCTTCTCCCAAAGTCAAAAACCAACAGACTTAAAAACTCCTTTGTCCCACACGCTATCAAACTGTTTAACTCCTCACTGGAGGGGAGAGGGAGGAGAAACAGGGGGACAAGGGAGGGCGGGAACAACTGAGCTGTAGGTGCTTTTCTACACTGTGCAATATTTGCAATATTTGTTTTTTGTTTTGTCTTTTTTTCTTATATTCGACTGTGCAATAATCACTGTGCAATATACTCACTCAAATGAGCAATCCTATTTATCCATATTGTATATTCTGTATCTATATATGTGTATATGTGTATATATGGTGTATTTATGCTTATATCCTTACTCTCATTCCCCTTAATGTATCTGTAACATGCAACTTCTTTCGGTGCTTTGCTACTGGAAACTGAATTTCCCGGAGGAACCCACCCGAGGGATTAATAAAGTTTCATCTAATCTCTAATCTCTAATCTCGTCTGATCTCGGAAGCTAAGCGGGCTTGGTTAGTACTTGGATAGGAGACTTTCTGGGAATACCAGGTGCTGTAAGCTTTTCCTTTTCATGTCATTGAACTGCTTTTGATCCAGAGGAGGGTGTTGAACGACCCAAAGCAGCTGCCCATTAATGAGGGCACATTAACGACATTCTTTTTGGCTGTTTTCAGCAATGGCTTGTGCTTCCGGGTGAGGCTATCCGCACCACACCGGGGACTGTGCTGGTGGCTGAGGCCATCTATTACACACCAGGGCCTGTGCTGGTGGCTGAGGCCATCTAAAACACACCAGGGCCTCTGCTGCCTGCGTTTGCCATCTCCACCACACAAGGGCTTGTGCTGCTAGCAAAAACTAATTGAGTAACACCTGGCCCTCTGCTCCTGGCATAGGCCAACTACAACACACAAGGGCCTTTGCTTCTGGCTGAGGCCAACTACAATACACCAGGGCCTGTGCTGCTGGCTGAGGCCAACTACACCACAAGAGGGCCTGTGCTGTTGGCCAAGGCCATCTACAACACACTAGGGCTTGTGCTGCTAGCAAAAACCAATTGAGCCACACCATGCCCTCTGCTCCTGGCTGAGGCCAACTACAACAAAACACGGCCTGTGCTGCTTGATGAGGCTATCTACAACACACAAGGGCCTGTGCTGCTGGTTGAGGCCATCTACACCACACCAGGGCCTGTGCTGCATGTTGAGGCCATCTACAACACACCAGGGCCTGTGCTGCGTGGTGAGGCCATCTACAACACACCATTGCCTGTGCTGGTGTCTGAGTCCATCTACAACACACCAGAACCTGGTGTGCTGGTGGCTAAGGCCATCTACATCACACCATAGCCTGTGCTGCCTGCTGTTGCCATCTCCACCACACCAGGGCTTGTGCTGCTAGCAAAAACTAATTGAGCCACACCTGGCCCTCTGCTCCTGGCATAGGCCACCTACAACACACCAGGCCCTGGGCTGGTGGCTGAGGCCATCTACAACATACCGTGGCCTTTGCTTCTGACTGAGGCCAACTACAACACACCAGGTTCTGTGCTTCCTGCTGAGGCTGTCTACAGCACACCAGGGCCTGTACTGGTGGCTGAGGCTATCTACAACACACCAAGGCCTGTGCTGCCGGCTGAGGCTGTCTAAAACACACACGGGCTTGTACTGCTCGCAAATACTAATTGAGCCACACCAAGCCCTCTGCTCCTGGTATACGCCAACTACAACACACCAGGGTCTGGGCTGGTGGCTGAGGCCATGTACACCACACCAGGGCTTGTGCTGCTAGCAGAAACCAATTGAGCCACACCAGTCCCTCTACTCCTGGCATATGCCAACTACAACTCACCAGAGCCTGTGCTTCTGGATGAGACCAACTACAACACACCAGGGCCTGTGCTGGTGGCTAAGGCCAACTACAACACACCAGGGACTGTGTTGGTGGCTGACGCTGTCTAAAACACACCAGGGCCTGTGCTGCTGGCTAAGGCCATCTACAACACACTAGGGCTTGTGCTGCTAGCAAAAACCAGTTGAGCCATACCAGGCCCTCTGCTGCTGGCTGAGGCTATCTACAACACACCAGGGCCTGTGCTGGTGGCTGAGGCTGTCTACAACACACCAGGGCCTGTGCTGGTGGCTGAGTCCATCTACAACACACCAGAGCCTGTGCTGGTGGGTGAGGCCATCTACAACACAGCAGGGCCTGTGCTGGTGGCTGATGCTCACCATGGTCTGCAGAGTGTGCTTGTAGTCTGTGATGGTTTGTAAGAAATAAAAATATGCAATGCCCCCAGTGCAATGACCTGCAGCTCTTTATTTCAGATTTTGTCTGAAACAAGAGTTAATTGTTTTATGTCCGTCCTTTAAAGTCTTAACCCTCTGTGGTTGGATCTTACCTTTGGATCTTTACACATTCTGCAAATATTTTCCAAGAACACAACGGGCAGCTGTTTATAGGGGAATGTGGTTTAATGCAGTACAGTTGTTATTATTATCACTTGTCACATCCTGTTTATGAAAGTTAAAAAAAATAACATTCATATAAGAAATAAAATTGTCTTGTGTCAACTGTATATGGTGTTAAATAGGCATATACCAGCGGTCCCCAACGCCTGGGCCACGGACCGGTACTGGTCCGTGAGTCATTTGGTACTGGGCCCAAGAGTTGAGGCTCGGGAGTGAAATGTATGGTTTTCAGGGTTTTTATCATTAACTCTGTTTCCCTGGGTCTTTGCCGGTGTTGTAGTTGTGTGTCTTATTTTGAAAGAACTATTTATGCATTACCATAGCGACCAGTGAGCATTAAGGGGCAGAGAGGAGGATGTTACTCTCAATGTTGTTGGTGCATTTCAGGAGGATGTTGCCAATAAAGTTACACAATTACACAGCAAATTCGCGTTTATTATTATATTTACAAAATAAACACAGTTTTTGTCTTGGTCATATCATTTTATTTTGTTGTATTAACCGCGACACCTTAAAGGCCGGCCCGTGAAAATATTGTCTGACATTAAACTGGTCCGTGGCACAAAAAAGAACGGGGAACGCTGGCCTATACTACTGTACTTTAATGTTGGTCATAAGGGTGGTACTTAAAGAGCCATATATTTTATGAGGTGGTACTCATAGTGAAAAGTTTGAGAACCACTGACATAGATCACAGTTCATGTCTCAAAACATTCCAAACCTGATCAGCTTTAGTGGTTAAACAGTTTACCCCTCGTCTTTGCAGCCCAAACCTCAGAGAGTTTACGTGCCTAACGCGTACATCGTGCCAACAGAGAAGAAACGGTCAGCGCTTCGCTGGAAGATCAGGAATGATTTGGCCAGTGGTCTCCTTCTATACAAATTCAGCTAATGATTACACTCTACATGTTGTTTTTACATACTTTTATTCAACTTTTGTATTTTTTATTATTCGAGTTATGACTCTCTTGTTACTCTCTTGGTCTCTGTGACATCATTGATGCATTTTGGGATGAAGTAGAATTTTAAGAAACTTGACCAACACTGCTGATGGCCAAATAAAGCTTTGAAAAAGGTTTGATTACTTGAAACTTTTCACCACAGTTGTCTTTGGTGACATCTTGTGGCCTGAAATATGAAGAGCAGGTTGAATCACAACTTAAAATAAACTGCTTCATCATGATCGCTCACTCTACAGAGGCTGTTGCCAGTTTCTGTTTAATATCATGTGACGGTGCTGTGTGATATCGTTCTACCACTGTTGTGCTTTGAACATGTCTATTTGATTAATAAGTAGTTTTGATGAATAAACATTCCTTGTTTAAACATGTGTCATGGTGTGGTCTCTCTTTGCTTGTGACTTCTTGACATCTGTAAACATTTGGTGAACTTTATGAGTTTATTTCTGCCTTCTGTGTCCTGCATCTGGGTCCACACTCTACCTGCCACACAGCAGACCACGACGGCTGTAAGAACAGCTGAGGAATCTGGCTGTTTATTTGGTTAAAACCAAAATGTTAGAAAGTTCATGTTCAGTGAAATCACTGAACAAAGTGAGGAAGCTGATGCACTTTTAAATGTTGTCTTCTTTGGACCATGACAGCTGTAACTAGAGA
Source organism: Perissodus microlepis (assembly GCF_051167445.1). Taxonomy (NCBI): domain Eukaryota; kingdom Metazoa; phylum Chordata; class Actinopteri; order Cichliformes; family Cichlidae; genus Perissodus; species Perissodus microlepis. The sequence goes on from NC_140466.1 coordinate 37,337,684, forward strand.
ACGGTCGAGGAATCTGGGTGTTTATTTGAAGCAGCTACTGCAGTTCATGGAAACTGGTACATTTAGCAAAGTGTGATCCATGGTCTGATTTAGATGAGTGAAATCATTGAACAAAGTGAGGAAGCTGATCCACTTTGACATGTCTGTTGTGAAAAGACTTTATTGGATTCCTACATCCTGGTAGCTCTGGATAGCTGCTTGTCTCTTAAAAAATTAAGGGGGATCCCGTTTGGATCTTTAGCCATCAGAATTGTTGTCTGAAGGCCAAGAAAGATGCCTAGCGGATTTACTTTACCATCATGGCCTTGCTATATTGGTCCATTTGATTGACCTTTATTATAATTATGTATTTATGTTATTTTCAGTTGTTACAGATGGGACAGACATGACTGGGGGAGAGGACAGTGAGAATGAAAGAAAGAGAGGGAGAGAAAGAAAAACAGAGGAGAGAAGAGATAGTGAGAAACGGGGGAAGAAAAAAAAACACCTGAATCACCTGTCGACAGAAGAAAAGAACAGAAAACAAACAAAAAAGAGCAACATAATAAATACAACACCATCACACAATAAACTAGCTAACAGTAGATAACAGTAGATACTAAAGGTAGCAGCCAAGAAAGGTGTAGCTTGTGTCTGTGAACACCCGTTTGTACACCTGTGTGGATCAGCGCGCTTGTATTCAAAAAGTTTCTCCATGTAACGATCTGCTAGGGAGTGTGGGGAGCAATAGCCCCGTCCCCCAGGGCATGAAGCAGGTATAGAAGGAGATCTAGGCCCCAGACATCCAGAGGGCCCAGAGTACGAGAACCCAGGGAGGACGACCAAAGGGGCAACCGTGCCACCCTCCTGAGAAGAGCTGAGGAGAGCCCCAGATGAGGGGTCACCCAGCAGCCACGGAGCAGAAGCCAGAGGGGGTTGCAGTGATGTGCCTGTGGGCTCTGCCGGCAGCCAGCTGTGCCAGAGAGGACCAAGCCCCATGCCCAGAGGCCAGAGCGCCCCCCACCCCCCGGAAGGGGCCCAGCCGGGCCACAGGCGCCAGGCCTGACTCTCCTTTTTCCTGACTTCTGTGTCTGAAAACAGAGAAGAACATTTCATGATTTGGAGGATATAGCATCAACTGAAATCATTTCCATTAATGGTGAAAAAGAACAGTAAAAGCAGTGAGTTTGTTTCTTAGACATGAGAGGACAGTCTGTCTCACCTCTTGGCTGCACTGCCTCTGTTAAATCTAACAGCAGTGTACTCAGTAACTTCCTGTTCCTGCATGTGTCTGTGAGGCTGAGCTGCTCTGATGTTGGAGTAGAGAGGATCTGCCTGGTTATTGGAGAAGTGGATGCTGGTATACTGAAGATCATCCTGCTCCTCTGGCTGTCTCTGATCAGGTAAACACTGTATATGAAAAAAGAAAATCTCAGCTACAAATGTGATCAAATGTATTTCAGTTAAAGAACAACAGCAAAGAAGTGATTTGTGAGTCTAACAGGAAGTGTAAAACCAAAATGTTGGTTATTTGTGCAACACTGATGTGACTGTTTTCACCTGTTCTCTGTTGTTGGCTCTGTCTTCAGATTCAGCAGATTCCTTGGACATCCTCTTTTTTCTGGTTGGGACAATTGATGTTGAACAAAATAATGGCATTCATAAACTGTTAAAATCAAAGTTTATCTCACAAACAATAATGTAACAGATCTGCTCACTGAATCCACAGGAAGACAGAGAAGAATATGACAGGCAGGAGAACAGCAGCAGTTACTCCAGCTGCTTTTAATGTTCCTGCTCCTGTGGAAACAAAGATCAAAATAAAACACTGTGTATATAATGGTATACCATATCATAAATAAAAAAAAACAAAGACGGTGTGTCCAAACTTTTGACTGGTAGTGTGAATTAATTTGTAAGAAATAAAAATATGCAATGCCCCCAGTGCAATGACCTGCAGCTCTTTATTTCAGATTTTGTCTGAAACAAGAGTTAATTGTTTTATGTCCGTCCTTTAAAGTCTTAACCCTCTGTGGTTGGATCTTACCTTTGGATCTTTACACATTCTGCAAATATTTTCCAAGAACACAATGGGCAGCTGTTTATAGGGGAATGTGGTTTAATGCAGTACAGTTGTTATTATTATCACTTGTCACATCCTGTTTATGAAAGTTAAAAAAATAACATTCATATAAGAAATAAAATTGTCTTGTGTCAACTGTATATGGTGTTAAATAGGCATATACCAGCGGTCCCCAACGCCTGGGCCACGGACCGGTACTGGTCCGTGAGTCGTTTGGTACTGGGCCCGAGAGTTGAGGCTCGAGAGTGAAATGTATGGTTTTCAGGGTTTTTATCATTAACTCTGTTTCCCTGGGTCTTTGCCGGTGTTGTAGTTGTGTGTCTTATTTTGAAAGAACTATTTACGCATTACCATAGCGACCAGTGAGCATTAAGGGGCAGAGAGGAGGATGTTACTCTGTGTTGTTGGTGCATTTCAGGAGGATGTTGCTAATAAAGTTACACAATTACACAGCAAATTCGCGTTTATTATTATATTTACAAAATAACCACAGTTTTTGTCTTGGTCATATCATTTTATTTTGTTGTATTAACCGCGACACCTTAAAGGCCGGCCCGTGAAAATATTGTCTGACATTAAACTGGTCTGTGGCACAAAAAAGAACGGGGAACGCTGGCCTATACTACTGTACTTTAATGTTGGTCATAAGGGTGGTACTTAAAGAGCCATATATTTTATGAGGTGGTACTCATAGTGAAAAGTTTGAGAACCACTGGCATAGATCACAGTTCATGTCTCAAAACATTCCAAACCTGATCAGCTTTAGCGGTTAAACAGTTTATCCCTCGTCTTTGCAGCCCAAACCTCAGAGAGTTTACGTGCCTAACGCCCACATTGTGCCAACAGAGAAGAAACGGTCAGCGCTTCGCTGGAAGATCAGGAATGATTTGGCCAGTGGTCTCCTTCTATACAAATTCAGCTAATGATTACACTCTACATGTTGTTTTTACATACTTTTATTCAACTTTTGTATTTTTTATTATTCGAGTTATGACTCTCTTGTTACAAACAATAAAAACAAAGATAATGTGACTTATGTTAATACATTACAGGTAATCTGTTTTAAGGAAAGTCAGAGTAGGGTAGTTTAAACGGGTAGAGAGGCGTGTAACGCTCATCATGCCAGAGCAGCTTATCCTCCAGAAACTTAACAGTTTCCAAAGTGAGGACGATGGCTTCATGTTTCAGCATGCTGTGGACATTCAGACCTGAGAGAGAAAATATGACAAACTGTGAGTTTTATATAACAGATTTTATTACATATAACATTTAAAACCCTGAGCGTTTTAAGAACTATTTAATTAAACTGGCATGTTAGAGGTCCAAAGACACAGTGCTGCAAAGACTTCAATGCATGAAATATTGTTTGAAAGCATGAACAGAAATAATACATTTTACCATCAATTAATCTGTTAAAACTGAGTTAAGAGAGAGACAAAAATCGCTCAGTGTGAACTCACCGATTGCTGGAATGACGTTCACTGTCTTCAAGTTTGCCGTGGCCTGAAGGATGTTTTCAGAAAAGTCTTCACCTCTGAAAGCAACAACAAAAACGTGAGCACTGAGCAACAGTGGGCGTCCAGTGGTGGAGATTCAAACATATTTGAAAGTTGATCATTTGTACAGAAGTGCTGCTAAAGATACTCACACATCCACTATTAACACAGACTCTCCCCAGTGTCTGTGTCTGATGAGGTCAAGCAGGTACTGAGAGTCTGGTGTGGGGATGTTCAGGGAGTCCACAATGTGAAGATCATCCTGTGTCAGCAAGCAGTTCAAAAGGGGGGAAAGTATTCAGCTGTCAAGAAATATTACGGATACGTAATAATGTAGTTAAAGTCATCATGTATCCTATTCTCACATTTGTTATGTGCTCTAATTATAGTGTCACAGATAAAGAAAGGATTTTCTTTCTTTCTTTTGAACACTTACAAGTTTGTCAGTGTCACCGATCTGCTACAAACCAAATACTCTCAAGAAATGATATGAGAACATAAAGGGTGAAGAAATTCTCCATTTAAAACAAGTGGATTTATCTCCTCCCCTCTTTAAGCAAACTTTCTTCTGAGTGGCTAACCACTGCAAACAAAGGGTCTGAACAATAGGTGGGTGCGGCTTCTGTATTCACACGTGTGAGATAACTCTACGGGTTATCACCTCTGTGACTTCATAACAACAGCACTTGAGATAAGTGGGTGACAAAAACAGCTGCTTGTGGACACCGTCACTGCATGTTTTTACAACTCTTATTACAGATGTTATGAGCCTCTAACATCACTAGCAGCTGTATTTGCTCTTCACATGAAACAAAGGGGTTTCTCTTACCTGAGCCATCTTGGAGCTCAGTGCCACTTTGAGTCCTTGCACTCGAACTTTCATGGGTAACATGTAGTAGTAACTGGTGGGACCTCTGGGTCCATGAGACACTCCACCTGAATGAAACACAGAACCAGTCAGACCATACTGGCCTCCAGCATGGGAATCCTTCCAGATCAACCCCAATGAAGGGTGATCATGTTTCTGGGAGTCATGACACAGAGACGAGCACATGCTGGACTATGAAACAGATCTTCATTTTCAGTTATATTTGGAAGAAAGGAGGGAAAACAGCAGACACGGAAAAAATGAAAACAGAAGTTTTACAATAAGATCAAAAAGAGGCACCTCCTCTCCATATGGGTGATCGGATGCTTCCATGCCGAGCTCGTCCACTTCCTTTCTGTTTCCAGGGTTTCCTGCCTCCACCGCTGACCTCTGACCTGACTTTAGTGTGGGCGTGACTCTGAGATGTGAAGACAGCCATTAGTCTACTTATCATTTTCTTTATCAGCCGTAATAAAGCTCAAACTTTTCTGCATTTGATCATCTTCCTCTGTCATATATGCACTGTTACGTATTCCTAATGTGGTCATTTCAAACACAGAGCTCAATCTGAGCTGAAGTTTCTCCTGCCTGCTGTTCAAAACACTTCTTTGCAAGCAACAGCCAATCAGAAGAAGTTCTAATTTTACTGTTGTCTACTCTCCACGGATGTGAACTGTAAAAGTATCAAATTAAATTTAAATGTAATAGCATAATCTTAGCTCAATGTAGCAACACCTGATGAATAAAATGTTCCTAAGCTTAAAGTGCTTGATTATGTGATATATATTACAAAAAACTCAAATGCAATTGACATTTTTAAAAAGTAACTTACAATCCTTTTGTAATTTCTCTGCCATGTTTCAACACTGTGTAGAATATCAAGCCTGAGGAATGACAACAAAGATTAACTTGCACATTTCAGTAGGTGCTGTGAAATGTGTAGAATTGAATGGAAAGACTGTCAATAGTAGCTTGGTTACCTCGGAGGAACTGCAAACACATCAGGGTGAAGTTGAGCCACACCCAATGGCTCGCTGTCCTGTCTCTCCAGAGACTCCACCCAGGTCTGCACAGGGGTCAAGTGAGCAGGAACTGCAGCATCACACTTCCTGAGAGGAGGCAGAGAGGAGTCTGCAGGAGGTGGTGGACGCTCTGCAGGAGGGTATAAAGCAGCAGTCAGTGAGGAAGATTTTCATGTATCCCACCCATCAGTGTTATCAGGAAAATCACAATATTTGGCTTTTGGAGGACAAACAATAACACTGAATAAATCTGATTTAAAATCCATTTTCAAACATTACATTTATCTATCAAGTACACAAGCTTCATACTTAATCTGTCAGGATCCACGAGGTTGGTGGGCAGCAGTAAGTTTGGAGGCAGAGCGCTCTCATTAGAGAACGAGGAAGCGAACTGAGTGAGAGGGAGAGAAAAACAAAAAACACTAAAAACAAAGACAAACGGGTATTATATTAATCTTATACACACATACTCAGATATAATGCTGCACTACAGACGCTTTTTTCTATATCTAAAGAAATTAAATAACAGCAAAAATGGCTCCAGATTATTATTGCTACCATTTGGACAGAACGCTGTTATCTGCCTTTGGGTGATTTGAGGATACAGAGCGCGGTTGAGGTATGTTTTTCGTCACTCACCCTTTTAGCGACTCCTCTGCCACGAAATATGAAGGAAAATCGAAGCATTTCGGCTATTTTTTGTTTGTTCTACAAGCTTACACTGTTAAACTGCTCTTAAATAATTTGAAAACAACATGATAAGGGGGATGACAGGCTGCATCAAAGGTCGAGGACGCTTTTCCGTGTGGCGTGCTTGTGGCGCGTCTTGATGACATCACTCAAGTAAAGTGGCACCATCTATTGGTTGGACGCAATGACTGTAGACTGTTTTCTACAGTCATTGGTTGGACGTGGTTAAAGTGACAAAAAAGCTTTTTTTTCACCATCCAACTTCAAAACAAAGAAAAACGTTAGACAATAACTGATAATCGATCAACATCTCCAGACAAAACAAACAAGAAAATAATTTAAAAAGACAATACTTCTGTCTTTTTTAATTTTATATATATAGATACACTAAAAAGTTTTAGAACACCCCTTTTTTTTTCAGCTAATTGAAAATGATGCAGTTCAGTGTCTCATAGCACTCTGAAATGAAAGCATAGTACAAATAAACAATTAGAGTTACAAAAAAAAGAAAGAAATCATGGAATCAATTTATATAGCAAATGTATTATAAACTTTTGACTCATCAAAGTAGCCACCTTTGGCAAAAATAACAGCTGAACACACCCGTTGCATTCTTTCAACAATAGAAATGAAATATTCTTGAGAGAGTTCTTCCCATATCTGTTGCAGAAGTTCCCATAAATGTGTGGCACCTGTAGGTTGCTTTGCTTTCACTCTTCGGTCCAGTTCATCCTAAACTAGCTTGATGGGGTTTAGCTCTGGAGACTGTGCTGGCCACTTCATGGTTTCAAGCTTACCATCTTGTTCTTTTTTCCTGGTGTAGTTCTGGAATAGCTTGGACTTGTATTTTGGGTCATTATCTAGCTGTAGGATGAACCCCTGACCAACTAGGCAGGCCCATACCAAAGGGTATTGCATGGCTCAGCAGAATGCTGTGGTAGTGGTTTTGGTTCATGGGGCCTCTCACTCTGTATAAGTCACTAACCCTGGATGCAGCAAAACAGCTACAAACCATCACACTTCCTCCTCCTGTTTTTTTTCTTCTTTTTTTTCTTTTTGGCCTTTTTCAGCTTTATTTGATAGACACAGTGAAGAAAGAATAGGGAAGCAAGGAAAGAGAGAAGACATGCAGCAAAGGTCCACGGGTCAGATTCAAAACCGGGCCAGCTGCTGTCAGATGCATGGCATGTGGTCGCCCGCTCAACACACTGAGCTAAACTGGCGCCCACTTCGACCTCCACGGTTGAAAGTTGATGCCACACACTGTGGAAGCATCCTTGAAACTGAGACTTGTTTACTATGACCACTATTAAGCTGTGGTTGAGCTTGAGTTTTCCTGTGAGCCATGGAAGCTGTTAATTCTCAGAAACCTCTGATTCAGTTGTGGCTTTGGGTCTGCCAGACCTCTTCCTGTCAGAGTTTGCCCCAGGTTCTGAGTGCCTTTTGATGGTGAAGGAAATTGTACTCACTGACACCTTGACTTTCTTTCTTTCTGTTTTTGTTTTTTTGGCAGTAGAGAAGTATTCTGTCGACTCTGCTTTCAAGATAACATTCCACTTGTTCCAAAACAAAATAGGTTTCTTGAAATCATGACAAAGTAGGTTTACCAGGATTCGTGCTTAATTATGCTGTGCGACTGGTTAGAGTTGATCCAGCTTGGCAAGCAGTTCAGTTTACACAATAACAGGAGAAAAATCACAATAGCAGGAGCTTTTTATTGTAAGGTAAAGATCCAACAGACCCTACATACTGTGCAAAGTAGGAGATAAAGTTAGAAAATATAACTTCAATGTTGGCACTCCTCGCATAGATGTTCAGCCATCTTTGTTTTCATTGTTGTGGGATGAGACAGTCAGTTTCTAAGTAATAGAATCATCTGAGTTATAAACTTCCTGTTTTTCATTGTACTGGGCAGCAATGTTTGTTGGAAGAACTTATGACTGTATGTATTTTTTCAGGAATGGCTTGCATACGAGCCTCCACCAGTAAGTATTTCTCCAGATTTTTTTTCCATTAGTCATTTGTCCTTCGGTATTGACACAGTCAAACTATCTCAACTGGGTTTAGGTCAGGTAACTGTGGAGGCCAGGCCATCTGACGCAGCACTCCATCACTCTCCTTCTTGGTCAAATAGTCCTTAAACACACTTCCAGCCTGGAAGTGTGTTTGGGGTCATTGTGCTGTTGAAAAATAAATGAGTAAGTCTTTTCCCAGATATTTTTTTTCCATTAGTCATTTGTCCTACCAAATGGTTTGTCTCTATTTTCATGATTATTTACATTGTAGATTCTCAATGAAAGAATCAAAACTATGAATGAACACATGGAACTATGTAGTAAACGAAAAACATATTTATATTATAGAGTCTTCAAAATAGCCACCCTTTGCTTTGATTACTGCTTTCCGCACTCTTGGCATTCTCTCGATGAGCTTCATGAGGTCGTCACCTGAAATGGTTTTCCAACAGTCTTGAAGGAGTTCCCAGAGATGCTGAGCACTTGTTTGCCCTTTTGCCTTCATTCTGCTGTCCATCTCTTCCAAAACTGACCTTGTGAACAAGGCACCATGGCAACCATTTCAGGTGACTAAATTTTTAGTTAAAAGATCAGAGAGGTATGACGGAGCTAATCCATTTAGAGACCATAACATCTTAAAATTAATTCTATAATGTACTGGAAGCCAGTTTAAATGAGCCAAGACTGGGGAAATATGGCCATGTTTATGTGTCCCTGTCAAGAGTCGGGCTGCAGCATCTGAACAAGCTGAAGACGAGAGAGCAGAGCCTAGCTGATACCAAAATAAAGACTATTACAGTAGTCAAGCCTGGATGAAATAAATGCATGGATCACTTTCTCAAACTCAGCAAATGGCAAAATATTCTTAGTTTTTGCAAGGGCCCTGAGCTGGAAGAAGCTTGCTTTTACAGTAGAATTTATTTGTTTCTCAAATGAAAAACTGCCATCAAAGAACACTCCCAGATTTTTTGCAAAGGGAATTCTGGATTTTTCCAGAGGGCCAAGGTCACCCTTAAAAATAAACGAGGGTCAGAGGGTCCAAATAGTACAATCTCATTTAGATTCAAAACATTTAATGTAAACCATGGTTTAATGTCATCAAGGCAGTCTAGTAAAACTTTTATAGAGTCTATAGAATCCTTTTTAAGAGGAAAGTAGATTTGAGAATTATTGGCATAACAGTGGAATGAGATTCCATATTTTCTGAAAATAGAGCCTAATGGGAGCATGTAAAGGGAAAAAAGTACAAGGCCCAGGATAGATCCTTGAGGGACCCCACATGGAAGGGGGTGGATGTGGATGAAGAGCCACCAAAACTGACAGAAAATTTTCTATCAGTTAAATAAGATCTAAACCATTCAAGTGCTGTTATTTTAATACCCACACACTCTCCAGTCTTGATAAGAGAATCACATGATCCACTGACTCAAATGCCGCACTCAGATCTAAAAGCACTAAAATGGCAGCATTACCAGAGTCAGAAATTAATAAAAGATATTTAAAAACTTTTAAAAGCACAGTTTCAGTGCTATGTAGCGCTTTGAAACCAGGTGGAAATGTTTCTGAGATGTCATTAATTTCCAGAAAAACCTGGAGCTGAGGGAAGACAATTTTTTCAGGATTTTGGACATGAAGGGGAGTTTAGTGATTAGTCTAAAATTTGAGAGAAGTGTTGTATCAATATTTGTTTTGGGGTTTTTTTGAGAAATGGATGCACTACGGCATGCGTAAGATTAGCTGGGATGGTTCCCATTAGAAAAGAGGTATTAATAATGGTTAAAACATTAGGTCCAATAATGTCAAAGACTTCTTTGTGAAAAGGCGAGAGGGGATAATGTTAAGGTGAAACACAGGAGGCTTAAGATGGGAGACTATTTCAGCCAGAGTACACAGAGAAACAGGCTCAAAGTGATCAAACACACAACAGGTGGCTGGAGACCCTGGTAAGTGTGTGGTGGGTGGAGGGTTGATTGCAAAATTAGAGGTCTTGAATAAGACACGGGGCCCGTAGCTGTTATTAGAGATGATATCTGACAAATACTTTCTTTTTTTTTTTTTACAGGGCTTCCCTTAACATATCAAAGGAAATCTGGAATTTATCTTTTTTCCATTTTCTTTCAGAGTGACATGGTTTAACCAGGGATCAGTTTTAGGTCTAGCACACTAAGTTTTTTTTAAAGGCGTAACAAATCAAGCACATTTGAACAAGCAGCATTGAACAAAGTGAGCAGATGATCAGCACGTGGCTTAAGGAAGTAATTGTCCAAGGAAGGGGCACCAATATTCTGATAAACAGCAGAGAAATGTCAAGCAGTAGCAGGAGTGATGATGTGGAAATCACGCACAGGCAAAAGAGGTTTAACTGGAGGACATGGTGCCGAAATTTGGATTATAACAGGCATGTGATTAGAAAAGTTGAGCTTGCAAATTTGAATGTCACATAGCTGCAGACCACAAGATAAAACTAGATCCAAAGTATGTCCACACTCATGGGTGAACAAGATTAAAACAGTCAATAAGATTCAGGAAGTCTTTCATAAGAGGCTTTTGGTAGCAGCAAACATGAATATTCAACGCTTCGCTAGAAGAGCAGGAATGATTTGGCCAGTGGTCTCATTCCATACAAATTCAGCTAATGATTACACTCTGCATGCTGTTTTTACATACTTTTATTAAACTTTTCAATTTTTTATCATTCAAGTTATTTATTAATGACTTTCTTGTTACAAAAAATAAAAACAAAGAAAATGTGACTCACTTAAGTCAGTTAGTACATTACAGGTCATTTATTTTAAGGAAAGTCAGAGTAGGTTAGTTTAAATGGGTAGAGAGGTGTGTAACGCTCATCGTGCCAGAAACTTAACCGTTTCCAAAGTGAGGACGATGGCTTCATGTTTCAGCATGCTGTGGACATTCAGACCTGAGAGAGAAAATATGACAAACAAACTGTGTGAGTTTTACAGAAGAGATTTGTTACATATAACACTTAAAACCCTGAGCTTTTTAAGAACTGTTTAATTAAACTGGCATATTAGAGGTCCATAGACACAGTGCTGCAAAGACATCAATGCATGTAATATTGTTTTAAAGGAGGAACAGAAATAATACATTTTGCCATCAATTAATCTGTTAAAAAGCTGCAGGTGTGAGTACAAGAAAATAATTATTATAATATGATGTGTTAAATTTGTTTAGATCAGAGGAATAAGGAAGGATTGGTCTGTGTTTCAGTTTGGGTTAGCTGTGGCCTGAGAGTGTGTGTAATTGTTTAGAGGGAAAGGAATTTATTGACACTGGGGGTCTGCTGTCATAAAAGGAGACAGGGAGCTACAGTTGGGGTTGTTGATGCTGATGCTTGTACCTTTAATAAAAGTTCATAATTGCCATAACTTGGAAGTAGGTTTGCAGGAGACTCTCCACATGATTATCTGTAAATGTAAGACAACAAGAGGCCAATGGCCCAGTGGATGCAGAGTGGGGGTCTCAGTGTTTGTAATATGTTAACTCTGTTTTCTATGTTGTGTAGAGGAATTTGGTGTAGCTTGGGTGAGATTACTTTTATGACCGTCAGGAAGTCACGTACGCAGAGACACACACACACAGTGCTTAAACTGTTACACTCACACATCCACATGCACACTCACTCACACATACACACAGGTACGCGCACACATTCACTTACGTGCACTTACATAGACATAAGGGTATGCGCACACACAGGCACTCACGTGCTCGTGCATACACACAAACACAGAGTTTGCAGCACACCATGAGGGTTTTATGATGGGGTCACTTCTATAAAGCTGACTGTAACAAACAAAGGAGTGGAAGATCTGCAGAGGGACACCGGCCTGGCACATCTCCCCTTCTAGAAGATGCATGCTTAAATGAAGATGAATAAAGATGACTAAAGGTTTTGTGAAAATGACTACTGAGTTCCGGTGCCGTCTCTGGATGCCCGAGGAATAAAAAGAACCGGGGTGAAACTGACTTCGCAACACAGGTCGAAGTTTTCTCTTCACGATTGAAACTGAGCCTTGCTCACTACGAACACTATTAAGTTGTTCTTTCAGCTTGAGTTGTGCCATTGATCGTGCAAGCTGTTAATTCTTAGAAACCTCTGATTCAGTTGTGGCTTTAGGTCTGACAGACAAAGATGTTTTTCACACTTGAGTAACCTTGAATTGCTGCCTATATATCAGTGCTGCAGCTACAGTACTGTGCAAAGTACTGCTCCTGCTAGGAAAATACTACTTTACGGGGACAGTGATTTATTGGAAGATGTGCTAACATGGAAAAACTGTTTGTACAGTTCTAAGAAACTCGAATGTCCAAATTTGTTATGAGCAACTTTGCTTATAACAAATTCTGACTTTCAGTGTATTGAAGAATAACATTATTCTTCAATATAATGGGCACACACACTGTGCATGCATATTACCAGTTTAGATTAGAGATAGATTAGATTAAACTTTATTAATCCCTTGGGTGGGCTCCTCCGGGAAATTCAGTTTCCAGCAGCACAGCACCGACAGAAGTTGCATGTTATAGATACAATAAAGGGGAATGAGAGTACGGATATAAGCAGAAATATACCATATATACACATATACACATATATAAATACAAAATATATAATATGGATAAATAGGATTGCACATTTGAGTGAGTCTATTGCACAGTGATTATTGCACAGTCTAATATAAGAAAAAATATTGCGAAAATTTCACAGTGAAAAAAAGCACTACAGCTTAGCTGTTCCCGCCCTCCTTTGTCCTCCTGTCTCCCCTCCCTCTCCCCTCCAGTGAGGAGTTAAACAGTTTGATGGCGTGTGGGACAAAGAAGTTTTTAAGTCTGTTGGTTCTTGACTTTGGGAGAAGCAACCTGTTGCTGAATAGGCTCCTCTGATTATTTACGACAGTGTGCAGAGGATGCCCAGCATTGTCCATAATGTCCAGCAGTTTCTTTAGTGTCCTTTTCTCTGCCACTGTCACCAGAGTGTCCAGCTTCATGCCGACCACAGAGCCAGCCTTCCTGATTAGTTTTTCCAGCCTGGATGAGTCCTTCTCTGCTGTGCTGCTCACCACAGCATAGAAAAGTACTCCTGCAACTACCGACTAGTAAAACATCCTCAGGAGCTTCCTGCAGATGTTAAAAGGCCTCAGTCTCCTGAGGAAGTACAGTCTGCTTTGGCCTTTTTTATACAGGTGCTGCGTGTTGCATGACCAGTCCAATTTGTTGTCCACCCACGGCCCGAGGTACTTGTATGTGTTGACCACCTCCACCTCCTCTCCCTCTATCTGAACTGGGTGGACCTGGTCTGGACCTCCCGAAGTCCATAACCAGTTCCTTGGTCTTTGAGGTGTTGAGTTGCAGGTGGTTTGTGTGACTCCATGTGACAAATTTCCTCACCAGACTCCTGTACTCCTCTACCTGATCATTGGTTTGAACCAATTCACTCTGTAAGACCTTTTGCCACTAAGGATATGATTTTAAGATACTGTTCACCATTCTTGTTTTGTACAGTATTGTAACAACATGAATTCTTTAATATGAAAGAATAATCTTAAACAGTGTTTTAAACAATTCCATAATTACTCTAAAATATTGGAAGCAAAAATTTGGTTGAAATAAGAAAGGTTTTTAATAAACTCCAGTATATACACATGTATAATAGACACAATGAACATCCACAAGAACCAGAATGATAATATATATACACAACTTTGAATACTGTACAATTCAACTGATAGTATTTAAAAATACAGTATCTAAAGAAAATGTATTCATTTAATCTTGTAAAAGTACCCTATAGGACCCCACAAGTCCACATATTTCCTTTATTCCTTTAATATAATAGTTAGAGAAAATGTAAATAATAACTGTTAAAAAATATAAAAACATTTATGATACAAAAAGCAGTTCTACTACATTTAATAAAATAAGTGCAATAATGCTGCACTGTAATCTAGGTAACATCATTGCAAAGCCACGATATATACACACACACACACACACACACATAAAACATATAACTACAGTACAAAAAGCACACTAAAAATGGAAATACAAGTCCTTTGAAAGCTATACAAGGTTGGAGAAAAAGAACGTTGACCCTCTTAGGTCATGTTCATTGGGAACTTCAAGGTCCAAGTTTCCTGGATGAAAGTCAAGCCCTCCAAGTGTGTTATATTTACGATTTGGCATCTTTTGTGCTTGATTGGGAAAAACAGTCACATAGTATCCATCTGAAGTGTTAGATGCTCTCATTCTTGAATCTGGAGAAAATTGTGGCAAACGTGTATTGTGTTTGATATGGCCAGATGGGATTCTTCTGGGGTCCCTCATGCCAGTGTTAACTCCAGACGGGGAGATTGCGTGTCCATGGCTGTGTGGAGCCTGGAGATTAAGGTTGGAACCTCTAGCTCTAAGCACATGATGTTTTCCTGTAAAGTCGTCAATATTGAGATCTGAATGATTTAAATCAATATGTTGGTTGAAAACGCCATCCATTCCAGGGAAGCTGGATCTTACTTTGGTTCTATGGGACCTTCTATCAGTATTACGAAGTCTGATATCACCATCTATGTCCAGGTCAGGAAGTTTCATGGTCAGATTTGACATATCTTGTGTGTGATGTTTATGTGAAGATGTTTGAAAATACAATGAAGGATCATCAATACTAAGACCTGGAGATCTCAGATGCTGCTGTGGAGGGTGCATTGCAACTTTGGGCATGTTGATGTTCATGTTTGGAGCACTAACCCTTGGGCTTGATATATGTCCCTTCATCTGGGGTTGTTTCATATTCAGTTTTGCATTTGGAGGATTAATATCAAGATTTGTTGGTCTCAAAGCTCCACCAAAGTCAATATCAGATGCTTGATGTAAATATGGGCTTCTAAACTGAGGCGGCTTGAAATATGGTTGTTTTAATTTTCTGTCTAAATCAAGATCAGCATGAGGGCCATGGATGTTTCCTAAGGGAATATTTGTGTCAACATCTGGACCTCTTATGCCTCTTAACTGAGGGCCATTAAAGTCCATCCCAGGTTGTCCCATGTTACCATTAATCCCTACATCAGGGTGTTTTGTATTGAGCTTGGGACTCTTGAAATTGGCATCAGGTAAATTGAAATCTGACATACTAACGCCAGGTCCAGAAAGTCTCATATGTGGTGTTTTTGCCTGTGGTCCAGAGATACTGAGATCTGGTGTATTTAAACTTGGGATTTTAAATTTTCCTTTTGCACCAGTAACATCTAAAGTTGCCTCAGGCAAACCAATGTCAACATCTGCAGTGTCCATTTCCAATTTGGGAGCTTTGAGATCCATGTTTGGTAAGTCTACCTTAGTCACATCAAGTCCACCTTTCATCTTTGGAGCTTTGAGATTCAGATCTGGAGTTTTTAGATTTGAATTTAATTTCAAATTTGGGCCTTTTGGTACTTTAGCTCTGACATCTGGTGAGTTGAGGTCAACCTTTGGGAGATCTGTTTTTGGTGCAGAAAATCCCAAATCAAACATTTTCAAATGTGGTGTTTTAAATTTGCCTGAAGGGCTACCAAAGTCAACATCAGGGAATTCAAAGCCATTTTTAGAACCTTTAAAGTCTATATTTGATGAAGGTAGATTAGGTGCATCAAGTCCACCTTTCACTTTTGGACCTTTGACTTTCAAATTTTGTTCAAAGTCTGGCCCATCTAATTTCGGTCGAGAAAATCCCACATCAGGTAATTTTAAATTTGGAGATTTTAACTTTCCTGATGGGCTACCAAAATCAACATCAGGCATTTCTAAGCCAGTTTTGGAACCTTTGAAATTGGCATTTGGTGCCCTAAGGTCAATGTTGGAGCCGTCAAAAGTGCCATCAAACTCAGGTCCTTTAAGATTTGGTAGATTACTCTTAGACATTTTCAGTTTTGGCATTTTCAACTTCCCTTTTGGTGTGCCAGTGTTGATATCTGGAGTGTTCATATCTAATTTGGGAGCTTTAAGATCCATGTCTGGTAAGTCCAAATCAGGGGTATCAATTCCACCCTTTATCTTTGGAGCTTTTAGATTGAGATCTGGTGACTTCAGATCTGTGTTTAGGTCCAAATTTGGCCCTTTAGGCAGTGTCCCTGACAGATTAAATTTAGGCATTTTTAATTTCCCAGAAGGAGCATTAACATCCCAATCTGGACCATCAACTTTTGGCGTTTTAACTTTAGCCGATGGCAAGTCCCAGTTGGCATTTGGTTTATCCATTTTCAGCTTTGGGGCTTTGAGGTCAATGTTTGGCATGTTTATGTCAGGTGCATTTATTCCACCACTGAAATTGGGACCAGAGATATCTAGGTCAGGTGTTTTAAGGTCCAAGTTAGGGCCTTCTAACTTTGGACCGGAAAGCCCCAAATCAGGCAGATTCAGGTTTGGCTTTTTAAACTTACCAGATGGACCAGAAATATCTAGATCAAGATCTGCTTTAGGACCTTTGAGGTTGACATTGGGTGTATTTATGTTTGGACCATCCAAGTTGCCATCAATTTCAGGACCTTTAAGGCTTGGAAGGTTGAATTTAGGCATTTTCATTTTGGGGAATTTCAGCTTCCCTTTTGGTGAGCCAATGTTGACATCTGGAGTGTTCATATCTAATTTGGGAGCTTTAAGATCCATTTCTGGTAAGTCCATATCAGGTGCATCAATTCCACCCTTTATCTTTGGAGCTTTTAGATTGAGATCTGGTGACTTCAGATCTGTGTTTAGGTCCAAATTTGGTCCTTTAGGCAGTGTCCCTGACAGATTAAATTTAGGCATTTTTAATTTCCCAGAAGGAGCATTAACATCCCAATCTGGACCATGAAGTTCTGGCATTTTAACTTTACCTGATGGCAAGTCCAAGTTGGCATTTGGTTTATCCATTTTCAGCTTTGGGGCTTTGAGGTCAATGTTTGGCATGTTTATTTCAGGTGCATTTATTCCACCACTGAAATTGGGACCAGAGATATCTAGGTCAGGTGTTTTAAGGTCCAAGTAATGGCCTTCTAACTTTGGACCAGAAAGCCCCAAATCAGGCAGATTCAAGTTTGGCTTTTTAACCTTGCCAGATGGACCAGAAATATCTAGATCAAGATCCGCTTTAGGACCTTTGAGGTTGACATTGGGTGTATTTATGTTTGGACCATCCAAGTTGCCATCAATTTCAGGACTTTTAAGGCTTGGAAGGTTGAATTTAGGCATTTTCATTTTGGGGAATTTCAGCTTCCCTTTTGGGGAGCCAATGTTGACATCTGGAGTGTTCATATCTAATTTGGGAGCTTTAAGATCCATGTCTGGTAAGTCCATATCAGGTGCATCAATTCCACCCTTTATCTTTGGAGCTTTTAGATTGAGATCTGGTGACTTCAGATCTGTGTTTAGGTCCAAATTTGGTCCTTTAGGCAGTGTCCCTGACAGATTAAATTTAGGCATTTTTAATTTCCCAGAAGGAGCATTAACATCCCAATCTGGACCATCAACTTTTGGCATTTTAACTTTACCTGATGGCAAGTCCCAGTTGGCATTTGGTTTATCCATTTTCAGCTTTGGGGCTTTGAGGTCAATGTTTGGCATGTTTATGTCAGGTGCATTTATTCCACCACTGAAATTGGGACCAGAGATATCTAGGTCAGGTGTTTTAAGGTCCAAGTTAGGGCCTTCTAACTTTGGACCAGAAAGACCTAAATCAGGCAGATTCAGGTTTGGCTTTTTAAACTTACCAGATGGACCAGAAACGTCTAGATCAAGATCTGCTTTGGGACCTTTGAGGTTGACATTGGGTGTATTTATGTTTGGACCATCCAAGTTGCCATCAATTTCAGGACTTTTAAGGCTTGGAAGGTTGAATTTAGGCATTTTCATTTTGGGGAATTTCAGCTTCCCTTTTGGTGAGCCAATGTTGACATCTGGAGTGTTCATATCTAATTTGGGAGCTTTAAGATCCATGTCTGGTAAGTCCATATCAGGTGCATCAATTCCACCCTTTATCTTTGGAGCTTTTAGATTGAGATCTGGTGACTTCAGATCTGTATTTAGGTCCAAATTTGGTCCTTTAGGCAGTGTCCCTGACAGATTAAATTTAGGCATTTTTAATTTCCCAGAAGGAGCATTAACATCCCAATCTGGACCATGAAGTTCTGGCATTTTAACTTTACCTGATGGCAAGTCCCAGTTGGCATTTGGTTTATCCATTTTCAGCTTTGGGGCTTGGAGGTCAATGTTTGGCATGTTTATGTCAGGTGCATTTATTCCACCACTGAAATTGGGACCAGAGATATCTAGGTCAGGTGTTTTAAGGTCCAAGTTAGGGCCTTCTAACTTTGGACCAGAAAGCCCCAAATCAGGCAGATGCAGGTTTGGCTTTTTAAACTTGCCAGATGGACCAGAAATATCTAGATCAAGATCCGCTTTGGCAGCTTTGAGGTTGACATTGGGTGTATTTATGTGTGGACCATCCAAGTTGCCATCAATTTCAGGACCTTTAAGGCTTGGAAGGTTGAATTTAGGCATTTTCATTTTGGGGAATTTCAGCTTCCCTTTTGGTGAGCCAATGTTGACATCTGGAGTGTTCATATCTAATTTGGGAGCTTTAAGATCCATGTCTGATACGTCCATATCAGGTGCATCAATTCCACCCTTTATCTTTGGAGCTTTTAGATTGAGATCTGGTGACTTCAGATCTGTGTTTAGGTCCAAATTTGGTCCTTTAGGCAGTGTCCCTGACAGATTAAATTTAGGCATTTTTAATTTCCCAGAAGGAGCATTAACATCCCAATCTGGACCATCAAGTTTTGGCATTTTAACTTTACCTGATGGCAAGTCCCAGTTGGCATTTGGTTTATCCATTTTCAGCTTTGGGGCTTTGAGGTCAATGTTTGGCATGTTTATGTCAGGTGCATTTATTCCACCACTGAAATTGGGACCAGAGATATCTAGGTCAGGTGTTTTAAGGTCCAAGTTAGGGCCTTCTAACTTTGGACCAGAAAGACCTAAATCAGGCAGATTCAGGTTTGGCTTTTTAAACTTGCCAGATGGACCAGAAATATCTAGATCAAGATCTGCTTTGGGAGCTTTGAGGTTGACATTGGGTGCATTTATGTCCACATCTGGACCATCCAAGTTGCCATCAATTTCAGGACCTTTAAGGCTTGGAAGTTTGAATTTAGGCATTTTGATTTTAGGGAATTTCAGCTTCCCTTTTTGTGAGCCAATGTTGACATCTGGAGTGTTCATATCTAATTTGGGAGCTTTAAGATCCATGCCTGGTAAGTCCATATCCGGTGCATCAATTCCACCCTTTATCTTTGGAGCCTTTAGATTGAGATCTGGTGACTTCAGATCTGTGTTTAGGTCCAAATTTGGTCCTTTAGGCAGTGTCCCTGACAGATTAAATTTAGGCATTTTTAATTTCCCAGAAGGAGCATTAACATCCCAATCTGGACCATGAAGTTTTGGCATTTTAACTTTACCTGATGGCAAGTCCAAGTTGGCATTTGGTTTATCCACTTTCAGCTTTGGGGCTTTGAGGTCAATGTTTGGCATGTTTATGTCAGGTGCATTTATTCCACCACTGAAATTGGGACCAGAGATATCTAGGTCAGGTGTTTTAAGGTCCAAATTAGGGCCTTCTAACTTTGGACCGGAAAGACCTAAATCAGGCAGATTCAGGTTTGGCTTTTCAAACTTACTAGATGGACCAGAAATATCTAGATCAAGATCACCTTTCAGACCTTTGAGGTTGACATCGGGTGTATTTATGTTTGGACCATCCAAGTTGCCATCAATTTCAGGACCTTTAAGGCTTGGAAGGTTGAATTTAGGCATTTTCATTTTGGGGAATTTCAGCTTCCCTTTTGGTGAGCCAATGTTGACATCTGGAGTGTTCATATCTAATTTGGGAGCTTTAAGATCCACGTCTGGTAAGTCCAAATCAGGTGCATCAATTCCACCCTTTATCTTTGGAGCTTTTAGATTGAGATCTGGTGACTTCAGATCTGTGTTTAGGTCCAAATTTGGTCCTTTAGGCAGTGTCCCTGACAGATTAAATTTAGGCATTTTTAATTTCCCAGAAGGAGCATTAACATCCCAATCTGGACCATCAACTTTTGGCATTTTAACTTTACCTGATGGCAAGTCCAAGTTGGCATTTGGTTTATCCATTTTCAGCTTTGAGGCTTTGAGGTCAATGTTTGGCATGTTTATGTCAGGTGCATTTATTCCACCGCTGAGGTTGGGACCAGAGATATCTAGGTCAGGTGTTTTAAGGTCCAAGTTAGGGCCTTCTAACTTTGGACCAGAAAGCCCCAAATCAGGCAGATGCAGGTTTGGCTTTTTAAACTTGCCAGATGGACCAGAAATATCTAGATCAAGATCCGCTTTGGGAGTTTTGAGGTTGACATTGGGTGCATTTATGTCCACATCTGGACCATCCAAGTTGCCATCAATTCCAGGACTTTTAAGGCTTGGAAGGTTGAATTTAGGCATTTTCATTTTGGGGAATTTCAGCTTCCCTTTTGGTGAGCCAATGTTGAAATCTGGAGTGTTCATATCTAATTTGGGAGCTTTCAGATCCATTTCTGGTAAGTCCAAATCAGGGGCATCAATTCCACCCTTTATCTTTGGAGCTTTTAGATTGAGATCTGGTGACTTCAGATCTGTGTTTAGGTCCAAATTTGGTCCTTTAGGCAGTGTCCCTGACAGATTAAATTTAGGCATTTTTAATTTCCCAGAAGGAGCATTAACATCCCAATCTGGACCATGAAGTTCTGGCATTTTGAGATCGCCTGATGGAAAGTCTAAGTTGGCTTTTGGTGCATTAATTTTTAGTTTTTGTGCTTTGAGGTCAACATTTGGCACATTTATGTCAGGTGCATTTAGTTTTAAATTTGGCCCTATAGGCAGTGTACCTGAAAGCTGTCCATCGGGTCCATCCAAGTCTCCATTCAAACCAGGAACCTGAATGACTGGTAAGTCAAATTTGGGCATTCTAAACGTTGGAACCTTGTATTTTCCAGATGGACCTTTAATACTAACTGATGGAGCATCAGTGGCCCAATTTTCACCCTTAAAGTCAGCTTTGGGAATGTTTGCATCAGGTGCAGACATGCCACCTTTTAGTTTTGATGTTTTCAATCTTAGGTCAGGTGTTTTAACATCAGCGTCACTTTTGAGCATGCCAGATTGAGCGTCCAAATCTAAATCAGGAGATTTAAGAGAAATCCTTGGTTTCTTGTGTGACATCTTGATTTCACCTAAAGGTATGTCAGTGTCTGTCCCACTGATATCTGGTTTTGATACATTAATACCCAACATTCCTTGCTCTGAATCAGGTGATATCCCAGACAGCCTAAGCTTGGGTGATTTTACATAACTGGAAGAATCATCTAAATTTAGATCTGGGTTTTTCAGTCTCTTGGAATACTTTAGACTGAGTTTCCCTAGTGTGTCTTCATGCTTAACATCACATTCTGGACCACTAAAAGAAGATCCTGAGAGGCCCAGATCTGGCAGTTTAAATGTAGGCATTTTGAATTCCTGGTTTCTTCCTTCAATGGCCACTTTGGGAACGCTGGAATTAACAGATGGACCACAGAAACTTCTGCCATCAAGGTCTATCCCCATTTCAGGGGTAGTAATGTTTGAACCTTTTAGGCCTACATCTACTTCTGGAACTTCAAGTCCAATTTGAGGATTTTCAAGATTTCGCATTGCATTGTCAAATGATGCGTGGTCAGTATTTTGCAATTGCATACAAGATGTAGTGCTGACATTTGGATCTTCTGGTAAGTCTAGATCTGGACATCTGGCACCGATTCTGAATCTTGGAACCTGAGCTTCACTTAGATTAGTCCCATTCAAGCCAAGACCTAGCGGTGGAAGATTCAGATTGCTGCCATCTG
Organism: Perissodus microlepis; assembly: GCF_051167445.1. Taxonomy (NCBI): domain Eukaryota; kingdom Metazoa; phylum Chordata; class Actinopteri; order Cichliformes; family Cichlidae; genus Perissodus; species Perissodus microlepis. Next base: position 37,359,756 of record NC_140466.1, read on the forward strand.
TTAAGCTTCCCTCATAAGAGTGTGAATCAGCATTAGCATCTGTGATTAAAGTCTTGGATTTCAGAAGTCCAAAGTCAACTCCAAGGCGAGGCAGCCCCATGTCATTTCTTTGGTTGACCTTGGATGAGCTTTGTACAGGTGGTTTGGCAGTAAACTCCCCATTCACGTAGCCCCCTTCAACACAGGGTACATCATCCATCAAAAACTTCTTGATTTTGGTGTTGTACAGTTTGCTGTAGGACTCCGTCAGCATCTAGAAACAGTGAGAAGTTGGTGATTGGAATGCAACTATATTATGTGTTGTAACAGATGGGAGATAATTATTAATTATCAATTGTCATCATCATCATCATCATCATCACTATTTAATTTGAGTACCAAAATCTCTTGTTTTGTTTTTTTGCATCCAGCATTAAATGTATCTGCATCAGAAAATTTAAACAATTGTGAACTGTGTTCCACTGTTGCATAAACATACTGAAACTAATATAATTATTAATCCTTTATTTTTAATTGATATTATCTGCATTTAACCTACAGCCTCAGGACCCTTGGTACACTGGTCCAGATTGTCAAGGCTCTTGCTCCGGTTGCTTCGAGTGAGGACTTGAACTTTATCATCAAATGGCTCCATCAGCTTCAGTACTTTTAACACCTCTTCTTTGGACAGTTGATCAAAATTGATTGTTGCCCCCAGAATTTCATCCCCTGAAAAAGACAAATAAAGTTCTTGCACAAAAAAATACCTTGTTCGAGAACATGCTTGACTGTGTGCAAATAATACTGTATATCCTTCAAGGGCAGTTTTAGTACTTTAAACCTGGCCTGATCTTGACCTAGAACAGCGGTCAGCAACCTTTAACACCCAAAGAGCCATTTGGACCCAGTTTCCAAAGAAAAGAAAACACTGGGAGCCGCAAATACTTTTTGACATCTAAAATGAAGATAACACTGTTATTGTTTTTTACCTTCATGCTTTGTATAAACACCTAAAGTGTGTTGCTCATGAAATCCATGAAGTGCTACAGAGAAAATTACATTTTATTTATGTAATGAACACATTTTGAACTTTTAAAAAATATAACAAAAAGGAAAGACACCTAGTTGAAGGTCTATTTTAAATGAATTAAAAAGCTGAAGTTAAATTATTCATATACTAAACAAAAACTGTAGTGAGCCGTCATCCTTATATCACCTTTGGGATTTCGCAGCCTGTACCGGAGCCTTGACCTGAATTTTAAAAATAATTGGAAAAAAATCACTTAACTGCCTCAAAAATGAAAAATAAATATTTGCAAAATATCTGCATAAATATTTATTTTACGTGGTTAATGTGTGTGGCAGGGCGTAGTCTGCAGTGCCGCTGCAGGGGAGGTGGACGCACCTGAGCGGCTTCCACAATCAAGCCTTGCCTGTTTAAAGTCTGTGCTCTCTCTGCTGTTGTGTTGGTATGTGTCGGGCTGTGAGCTGGAAAGCTACAGCTGGCTGTTTGGCTACAGCAACCATGTGTGAAAAGTGGTCAATAAAGCAAAAAGCATGTACATGCAAACATCGTCGGGTCTGCCGTTGTATGTTTACAATGGGACTTCAGGTCCAGACCGTCTGCGCACAGCGTCTGCAAATCGGGGCTGTACGAAGTCACTTCATCTTTACGCAGGACTGTAAGCTGTCCTCTTTGAGGCGTGAGCGGTGTTTGTTTTTACCATAGTTCATGGTGGAGAATAGCTGCTCACATACGTATGTGGATCCAAAGATCCATAATTGGCCTGCCTGGGGTTGAAAGTCTCCATAAACGCACGGTATTCCTGCTGGTATGGTTTACGCGAGTGTGACGCTTATTTTGAGCAATAAAAAATAATAGCATATAATTTTATTTTTAAGATCACAATAATCTTCCAATTTAGAACTACAAGTTAAAAAAGAACGAACACAAATAAAATACATTTCAGTTAAATACTTATAATTTCTGTCCAAACCACGTGGAGCCGCAGTATAAATACTAAAGAGCCGCATGTTGCCGACCCCTGACCTGGAAGATCAGGCCTCCTATAACGATTTAATATATAGTGGTAACACAGCACTTAAATGTACAATAGTTTCCTTGGATTTAAGGTGTGTTCTATTTAGGAACAACTATTTTATTTCTTGTTTTCAAAAAGTCAAAAACAATATGAAGAGAAGTTTTAATAGCATGTCAAGATTCATACCTTCCTTTAGTCCTTTGCCGGATGAGACATTGTTGATACTGGAAATGACCACCCCTCCCTCCTCTAACTGCTCCAAGGTCAGGGCTTCAGAGAGGCTTCTTCCCCTGCGATGTGAAGACTGCAAGTAAAAGCAACATTTTTGTAAACTGAACAGAAGAATTTTTTTATTTTTTTTATTTATTTATTTAGGACAGTGCATGTTAATGAACATAAATGTAAAAAAAAAAAAAAAAAAAAAATTTACATGAATGTAAACATGCCAGATTATAGCCAAAGGCTAATTTCCATCTGTTACTCCTCTAAAGTAGACAATTTAAAACAAAACTATTCAATTCTGTATATATGAGCATTTTAGGAAGAATTAAAACAATATGTAAACGTTTCATACCATGACTCTTGTGGTTTTCTCACTATTGCACTGAGAAATCCAGGTTGACTAAGCCTGTAAAAGAACAAATAATATACAGTTAACAGACTTTGAATAACAGATTATGGGAGCAAGTAAAACAAATGGCAAACTGTTCATGTATTTTCCTTAAAGTAAAGTAGAGCATTAAACCAGTCAGCTACAACATTAAAATGGAATGAATTCAGCCCCTCTAAAAGATTTTTACTATACATACTAAATGTAAAAAATCTTAAGGCTTTGAGGAAGACTGTATCCATTTTTGTACATACTGTACTGCACTGTATGTGCTTAGAGAAGTGGCACCCAGGTCAGCAGATGCATCTTTCAGGTATTCAAACTATGGCTTTGAAACTGTTAGCTCATCATTAAGGAAAACCTAGAACAGGTTTTTCAAGACTGTTTTCTTTTTGCAAGCACACAAAGCCCAAGCAGCCACACCCACTGCTTCCTAACACAATGACACAAGAACACAGAAAGGCCTCCTGTGAATCCAACACAGTATGATCTATGGGTTTTTATAATTCCACACATTAATAGAAAATGTGAAATAAATGTCCACACAAATGTCTCCGCAACCTCAGTGTACTATTGCTGAACAGCAACAACATAAAGAGTGATCAGGCAACAGGTATTACATGGACATGTCAATAATTATCTCAGGACTGTTAAAATACATAAAATGTTAAAACAACATGATAGTTGGCAATAGACTCTTTTTATTTTTCACTTTAAGTGAAATCATATTAAGGTACAATAATATACATAATTTATGTTTGTATGATGTTTAAATTGAAAAAAACAAATTAGCAAAAAGGTAACAATTAGACATGTAAACAACTCCAATCAAACATCTCCTCATGAGAATTTTATCCTTCGCTAGCATGAAAAGACGAAACTTTCAGCATTTAGCAGGTATCATACACAACTTCAAATGGCATTTGATTAAAGGACGCCACTGATATACTATTCAGTTACATATTAAACATTTTACAAGTAAGCCAAAGTGCACATGCCTTTGTTGAGTCCCAAACAGAAGAATGAACTACAGTGCTAATATTTAGCAATCCTCAGATAACGTATAATTTCTAATTATAAAAAAGTGAAAACATCAAGATGCAGAACAATGATGACCAGACACGTTCTTTCAAAAAAAAAAAAAAAAACCATTTTGTGAGGGTTTTTTTTCTTGAGAGGTTTATTGAAAGATTTACTAATGTCATAAAGAAAAGTAATGCCTTTCAAAAGAAAAAAAGATGCTTGTTTAGCTACAAAATAAACCTGAAGACAGACTGAATGTTATATGGTGAAATGGTGCCAGGTGAAAAGCTGAAATGCAACCCACTACCACCACGACGCATGAAACCTGCTAGTGAAAAGTAAATTTAAGAAACTGAGCTTACCTCAGCATGCATGTGCCTGCAATGCTGTTAGAGTCGTGTCGTAAAGTTTCCCCACAGAGTCACCAGTCCATGCTATTTCCACTAAAGGGTGAGAATGAGGATATACAGAGCAGTCAGGTGGACATATACTCAACCTGAAGCAGCCAAACAGGTTCCACTTTAAAGAGCCATTAACTGTCAACAGACACAAACATGCGTTTTTGCATCATACGCCCTCATGAAACTTTCACACACCTTGACTACCACATGCCTCTGGCTCGCTCCATATAAACACAAATACACACGACAACAGACAAGAGTAAAACTTCAGTGTCTGACCCACGTGTCTGTCACACAGCCGCACATTTCTTCCTAGAAGCAAACAGATAGAGTATGCACGCATGTTAAAGCTAGCATTACGGTTGATTCCCGATTTTAAGGGACCAAAACACAAAATAAAAAAACAAACACTCCCCCTGACAACTTGATAAGTGTGGTAAGAAAAATTCTGACCTGAGCCAAGGGAGCGGCAGGCGTTCACCGTGTGAGTCACTCCGATTAGTCACTTGTTGGGGACAAAGACTGTTGTCTGATTCAATCTGGAAGAGAGCTCTGTTGCATTCACAGAATTATATAATCCTACCTGAAAGGGCACAGCTGCAGCTCCATATGGGCTCTGACTGTACAGTGTTTTTAATTGTTCTCAGGCAAATCTGGTGAATGAACTCAACATACATGTTTAATAATCAATAGCATTTTTATTACCAACAAATTTTTACATTACAGCTGTTGACAAGCCAAGAAAAACAAACAACAAAACTCCTCCTGTCAAAATATACTCACCTGCAACTAAGCATACAAACATCACAATCACAACATTTAGATAAACTTTTTTTTTATTAATACTTGAATCTAAATTTGATTTACAGCTCACATTAAAGCTGCCAGGATCATTCCATTATTATTTCATCAATTTAAATGATTCATGCTATCCTCCCTTAATTGTTTGACTGACAAATGTTTTATTATTCAGGTTGTCAGTTGCTCTTTGTCTTGGTCTTACATTAAAGTAAAATGCACTTGAAAATACAATTCATGAGATGAAGGGGATCAATTTATGACACATACAGATATACTAATATGATGATCAGCATGTGGTTATTTTATCAATGTTATATGTCTGAAAAGTCTGACTTTGATGCCAAAAAAATAAAATGTGTCAAAAAATAAAGTCAGATTGCTGACTTTACAATACAATAAAAACAGTACATATAAAGAGAGGCAAACACACCTCAGGCTGAGTTCTTTGATCTCTGCCTGCAGCAAGCCTGAATCATTTTTGTTAGTCTGTTGAATGACAGTAAATCATTGACAGAGAAGTAAAGTAAAAGATTCCGTCTGGTCATAAAAAGCCTGCATGCTTCTTCATAATAATAAAAAAAAAAAACACTGAGAAACTGGATTTTGTGTTTTCTTTGTACAGATGGTTAACATTAAAAGAGTAAAAAAAAGAAAACAGGATATAATGATAAAACAGAACAAACAGGAGTTGGATAAATTAAAACCAACTGTTTTGTGGTAGAGCTTTTCTCTTCAGTGGAGTAGATCTAATAAACCATCAACAGCCCTGTGCAGAAGAAAACTTACAATAAATGTTTTACATATATCTCATGAGACTTATATACTTTATATTAAGTCTCATACAATGGTGACCTCATTCAAGTGACCTGTATTTTCCACACAATAAGAATTAAGAAAACACAAATTATGACAACTGCTATGATTACTGTTCCTGCTTTTATTGTAAATGGTACTAGAAAAATGTGTAATTCTATGAAATAGTGCTTCCATAAGAACACAGTCACATTCATTTATAATCATCATCTTTGAAAGAAAGTAAAAAGTTTGGATGTGTTTCCTTGCAGACAAGAGGAAGAAGCAGCAACTTCATGTTAGTTCCACAGATGAGGATTCCCAAAACTTTGATACATCTACTCTCATTTAAATCTACAAAATATGAAGCACTTTACCTTCCATATTCATGTTGAACTTGGCAGATACAGAATCAGGTACTATTCAAATAAAATTCCTCATAGCCCTTACAGGTCTTGGAGCATTTTAAAAAAAAATTCAATAAAATGTTTTTTTAAATAAAATTCTAAAAATAAGACATTTCTGTATTGTTGAACTGTGAATGTTTCTTATTTTCAGGTCTCTCTTTTTAACTAAAGCACTCAAAGACTGACTGAACTCACTTTATACATTCAAAGATGATTCATAAAATGCTCCATATATCATTTGCTTCAAATGAATCCAAAACAAGATTATAAAGTCATAATTTCATATATTTAGACATTTTTTTCTACTCAGATTGTTACTGTAATCCCACTGCAACATTTCTTCTACAGATGGTGTTTTGTTATAACACATCAATGTTTAGTGGCTTGTGGTAGGACCAGATCTAGGGCCAGGTATTTATGTCCATAATTCACATAAGTGCAAGCAGACATGATGTCTTATTTCATCAAACACAGGCAGTTGTTCTGAATAAACACAAAATTACTCCTGACAAGTTTACACGAGTCATTTACATATGGTGACGAGCATTTCTGGCTGTCTGTCTAAATTAGGATTCAAATATAACAATAACAAAGTGTAAAAAGTAGCAGCTATAATACCAAATGGATTTGACTAATTCCCCTTGTTTTAAGTTACTGTTTGTTTTTTTAATTTTTGTGACTGCTGACTTTGAAACCGAAGTTGGACATCCGAGACTTGAAACGATGGTGCTCAGCTATAAAAATGATGGAGTGCCACCTCTGGGTTCTGAATGAGCTGATGCCCCAAGTACAGAGTTTAAAGAATCAAAGTCTTGTTGTTAAGTGAATGAACAAAGGAGCGGAAGATTTACAGATGGATTAATGAATTGTCTCCGGTGATGTGGTCTGAAAAAGATGGCAGATACAAGCAGCAGAAGGATATCTGAGCTGAGCTGATATAGTGAGGATGGATTGGAGTGGAGCTGCTACTTCAGCACATCAAAAGGAGCCAGTTGAGGTGGTCTTGGGTACTTCCTGATTGAGGAGACTTAAGGGCAGACCCAGAACATGCTAGAGACATTATGTTTCTCAAGTGGCCAGTGAACTCCTTGGTGACCACAGGAAGAGTTGGGGGAGGGCTGTGTAGTTGTCTTGATTCAAGAATATGGCATAAATTCAATGAATGCTGTTTATGCATTAGAATAATCACATTTCCAAACCGCCTCGCTTTTGAGTCCAAGCTGTCTGTTCCAAATGAGTTTTTGCTCAAAGTCTGCAACTCTTCTCTGCATCAACTCAAAACAGCAAGTTGTCTGTAAATGTGTCTGATCATCTCATTGTCCCTGATCACCCGCCAGTCTGTGAAAGATGGAGTTATCGGCTTGGCAGAGAGACACGGGACTGTCAAACTCCACCACCTTCCCAGCATGCATCACTAGCACACGGTCACAGTCCATGATGGTGTTGATCCTAATGTGAGACAGGCACACAAAACACAAAAGGTGTTTCATTCAGAAAATAAAAAGCAGGAAGTTTTAGACTACAGTTGTAAAATAACATTCTGAAATGTGTTTTAGTGCAGGACATGAACACATGCAGTCACCTGTGGGCAATAGTGAGCACAGTCTTGTCCTGAAACTTCTTTCTAATGGTCTGCTGCAGGAGTTTGTCTGTCTTATGATCCACGCTGGCAGTGGCTTCATCAATACACAGGATCTAAATGACAACAAAAACATTTATTGGAAAAATGTTTTGGTTTATTTGTTTGAGCAATCACGCTAAAATATTTTGTTCTCAGTAAATATAAATAAATAAATGTCTGGAAATACAAGGTTAGTCAGTCTTCTTTCCAGTAATGTAGAAGCATAACATTCACAAAGCTTTTGCAAATACCTTCTCCTGCACACAGTCTCTTACAACCTACTTCCTTGTGAACAGGCGAAGGCGTGTCACATAATTAGAGCTAATCAAACCTGTACAGTTTGTTCTTTGTTTACAGCCTCATACTGTCACTGATGTCACAGAGAAAGCCACAGACTATTTTTCACCCTTTATTGTAATTCTGTTGCACCCTCTCACCATCAGTGTCAGTCACTCGAGAGGAAATTTACTGTCTCTGACAGTGGTCGGAGACAACGTTTGTCGTCGGTACAGTGTAATGGTAAAGCTGCAAAACTCACCTTGGCTTGCGTCAACAGAGCTCTGGCCAAACACAGCAGCTGCTTCTGTCCTGCAGAGAAGAATCTTCCTCTTTCTCCCACCTCAGCATCCAGACCACCTGACATTCACAAAAACATACACAAAAGGCATGAGAGGCAGCATGAATCTGTCATCATCTACATCTTCATGTAGTAGCAGCTCCATTTCATGCAAATTTGAAGCTTTATTTTAGGCTTTTATGATAAATGGCCCATAAAGTAAACAGGATTAATACAAAGATAACAGAGGAGGAAAGAGAACTCAAAGATAATGATGTTAGGTTCTGAAACACAGTCATCAATTATCAAAGTATGTTTGCCAGCCGTTGGTCAGTGGATCCTTAGATTTATTCTGTGGTATAAAAAAATACTTTCGATCATCCAGGGTGTTGACTCAAGAACCATTTTCCCAGTGCAAGTAGGTAATAACATTTTGTAACTGAAGCAGACAGTCATGTGAGCAGACAGGAATGGAAAAGGGTGGCGTCAAAGGTGCCAAGCAGACACACCTTTGTAACAAAAAAGACAAAACACTGCAATTCTTCGGCTCTCGGTTAAATCACTGGGTCAAGCACACTTTTGTAAATAACTCTCACCCATTCTGCTGACCACAGTGCTGAGGTGGCACTGCTCCAGGACGTCCAGCAGCTCCGGCTCCAAGTGTCGCCCACAGGGGTCCAGATTCTCTCTGACTGTGCCACTGAAAAGGAAGGGGTCCTGAGGAATAATGGCCAACCTGGACCTGCAGAGGGCAACAACAGCACATAAGTCAACTTGTCTCCCACTGATTTTATTATATTATAAAGTACATTATGTTAGTAATTTATCTTCTAAAATGCGTTAGATCACAGTTTTCATGTAACTCTTATCCAATACCAATAAACAACTCAATTCAAATGTACCTGAGTTGAACTAGGCCTACAGTGGTAATATCCAGCTGATCCAGGAGAATCTGACCCTGGCTGAGCTCTACCATCCGAAACAGGGCCAAGAATATCGTGGACTTGCCAGATCCTGTACGTCCCACAATGCCTATTTTCTCTCCAGGTCGCACCATGAGGCTCACTCCATCCAGGGCATTAGGAAGACCATCCCTGTAGGTCAAAGCCACATTCCGAAACTCCAAACAACCGTGCTCAGGCCATGAGGGGGACAGCTGAGGTCAGAAACAGAGAGGGTAAAATGCAATAGTACTCCAAAAAATTTAAAACGTGTGACTGAGTCCATAAACACGTTAGAAATGACACTTGATTTATGGTATCATAAAAAAAGAAGGGCTGTTTTCCATAGATTTCTTTACAACAACCCATATTTTTTTAAAGCAGAGAGACTGCCCCCTGCTGGGCAATAGAAAAATATACATGTTAAAGTACTTTGTGTTGGCTTTTGTTTCAATTGACAAAAAAAAAGATGCCACATCCATCTTTATTTAAATATGTAAATAGGTGTACAAATGTTTACATATGTTATTAATATATGTAAATTGTGTCTTGTGATCTTTTCCTCTGACTTTCAGGTTTGGACTAAAAAGTAAGATACATTCTGTGAAGACAGCTGTGAGGTAAAGCCAGGAGCTCTGATAAAGCTTTAGTGTAACCCACTGTTGTTATGTTAATATCAATATCCAGTGCACCCGACCTTTGTATTCTGATGCTGGGGTTCAATGGGCAGTCCAGTGGAATATTCCTCTGTTCGTTCCACGCTCACCAGCTGCATTTCAGTCTGCGTGAAGCTGAATATGAGGCCAGATAGCAGCTGTGTGATAGACAAAGCGTAGGACAGGGACAAACCCACCAGACCTGATAGGAAAACCAGCACACACACAGTCTTACTTATTGGCTCCTACGGTCATTAAACACGCACAACCTGCAAATTCTTCTGCTATCTTACCTGGATCAACAGAATTAAGCTGGTGCTGAACAACAGCTATCACCCCAAGGCCTGTCACCACAGCGATACCAATCAGCTGCAGGCGGATGTCCAGCCACTGCCCTGCAGCGTAGCTAAGAAACAAACAGCGTTGGTTCTGCTCCAAACGCCTGGCGTTCTCCTCCTCAAACCTGAAACAGCAGAAAAATGTCCCTCCGGTTTAGCTGTTTCTTTAGTCCCTATACCTAATATATTTTATTAATATTAATACTTCCTGTCACCTATGTTCAAGAGAATTTAAATTAATTTTATGTCATGTGCAAGATAAAGTTAACAACTATTACTTATTTTCACATACATTTATCTAATCACTGAAAACTCTGTTTCCGTGTCACTCACCTGGCAGAGTTGCCACTGGCCCGGATCGTTCCCAGTCCAGTCAGTGTCTCTGAAAAATGCGAGTAGATTGGTGACAGAGTGAGGCTGCAGAGGCGCTTCAGCTCTCGAGATGTGTGTCTATAGAAGTGCTGTGTGCGGTAGTACAGCAGACCCAGGGGAAGCAGGGCCACCAGGACCCAGGGAAGGCCGTAACTTATCACCACCAGCATGCCGAGCAAGCCAAAAATGTTGGCCAGTAAGATGTTCAAGACAAACGGCAGGCTGTCGTCCACGCTGTACAAGTCTGAGGAAAAACGGTTGAGAATTCGGCCCAAAGGAGTGGTATCGAAGAACGCCATAGTGGTCTGGATGGAGACGCAAACAAGACATTTTTTAATATTTTTTGCAAAGTGGGAATTACTCATGTCACTCACACTTAAAGTGTTTTCCTCTCTCATTATGCATTTGCATTTTTCTTTAAAGAATCTTGTGAACTATAACAATTGCAGATGCAATTGTGATCTGTAGTAAGAGAAGGGAACAGGTAGAAGACAGTCTGGAGAGGTGGAGGTACACACTGGAGAAAAGAGAAATAAAAGTCAGTAGAAGAAAGAAATATGTGTGTGAATGAGAGGAAGACAGGTGGAAACGTGAACATGCAAGAGGAAGAGACAGTGAGGGGAGATGAGTTTGAATATCTAAGGTCAAGCATCAAAGTGCCAGAGAGTGTTCAAGAGAGGTGAAGAGGACAGCGTAAGCAGGGTGGAGTGGGTGAAGACGAGCACGCAGGGTGATTTGTGACAGAAGAATAGCAGGAAAAGTGAAAGGGAAGGTTTACAAGATTATAGTGAGACCTGCTATGATGTATGGTTTGGAGACAGTAGAAATAAATAAAATAAAATCCTTATTATATATGTATTTAATACTACCTAGCACATCAGAAGGATTGGCATTAAGTAGATAACATAGGCAGTGTGGGCATACCTCTTCCTGTTAATGAACATCTACTCAGCTCGTCTGATGTCTCACACTGCTAACCCTTCAGTCACCACCCTGTTTCTCCAACCTTCAGCTATTTTTGAAAAGCACTCAATCTGCTATGCTGACTGCTGACATACCTTAAAGACTTGATTCAGAAGTCTGTTGTGGATGGCAGAAGCGGCACACATTACTCCATAGGCAAAGAGGAAAGCACGGAGCGCGGTGAACACGGTGTTGGCCACAGCAATGGAGCCGTAGACCGTCAGGTAAAACTTAACATCTGCATCGATGTCGTTAGAGAGAAACGTGTAGTCAGAGGGCACTGAAGATCTGGATGGGTAGAGGTGAATATCTGATTTTAGTCAAAAGACTGAAGTAAGACAGGAAGAAGTCAAAGTTTAAATCACAGTACTAAAAGCAGTTTTTATTTTCATTATTCAAAATGAATGATAAACTTTGTGTTTAACATAATAATAGAAAATGTAATGGCAAAGTCTTTACATCTGTACCTTTTAAAAATAATATATAAATGAATATTTTAAAATAAATCATCATTATCTCACAGCTGAACTGCATGTTATTATAGCATGTGCTCTTTTAAAATTGGTTACAAATTTTGTGTTTTAAAGTTTATTCTGGAACAATGATAACAAGGCATCTTGGTTGTGTTACCATTCACAGAGTCTTTTTCAAAATGTTGCCAATTGGTCAACTCACATGAGCCTTCCAGGTGAGAAAAGCAGCAGATGAGGTGAGCTGAAGGCAGGTAACGAAGAATCATTATTCCCAGTGGAACCATTGTGTTTTAGCTCAGAGATCCAGTAGGACAGCCACCAGTCAGACACATTTTTAGATGCTGATTTACACACAAACACACACACACAAAGTTCTTATTAAATTAGAAATGAATTTAAAGCCAGAAGACAGTAATTATTTTTTCTTTTGGGGATAAAATACCCTGAAGCCTGCTTTAAACAATAATCCTATATCGCCCAAGTATCATACAGGTCGCCTGGACTTATTTTGTAATTTTGGCAGTAAAATTAAAAAATAATTCTCATCTTTAAAAGATGAAAAAATGTTGACCACAGAGAGAAAATCTTGGAGGTGATGTTTCTGAAAAATTTGCTAAGCGTCCCCAGTGTACAAAGATCATAAAAAGCATTCCAAACCTTGCATGAGGAGCAGAGAGACTAAGACGCAGGAGGCGAGTACTCCACCCACAGCGGCCCAGTAGGTCTGGTAAACTCTCCATGCCAGCCTGCCCACCTGTTTCTGCTCTGCCCCCGAGAGGTTAGGATCATTATCCACATGTAGCTCAGGCAATGAACTCATTTCCCCTTCAACCTGCTCCACGCCATCTGCTCACAATCAACAGGGGCCAAACCAAAAGGATTATAAGAGTCCCAGAAAGAAGAGCTGAATTTTGGATTTGTTGAGATTTTGTTGAGATATTGCTATTGAAGAAGAAGATGACAACAATGGGAACTCTGGACTTGTAAGAGATTATACATGCGCCACTGTTTTAACACCTGAGTTTTTGTTTGTCATAATGTGAGGTGAACACACCTTTCTCTTTTGTGTTGCGGCTGTTCTTCTGCTTTTTCTGGACTGCCTCCACCAAAGGAAGGACTTCTGCTGGTGTCCCTGTTTAACACAGAGGAATAAAAAGGCCTTTTATTCCACAGATGTTCCACCTTATAATAATAATAATAATGGATTGGATTTTATATAGCGCTTTTCAAGGCACCCAAAGCGCTTTATGCCACTATTCATTCACACACTGGTGGAGGCAGCTACAGTTGTAGCCACAGCTGCCCTGGGGTAGACTGACAGAAGCTGGGCGACACCAGTAGGCGGTAGGGTAAAGTGTCGTGCCCAAGGACACAACGACCAGGACAGAGAGCCCGGGGATCGAACCGGCAACCTTCCGGTTACAGATGCGCTTCCCAACCCCCTGAGCCACTTACAAGTTGGTGCTCTTCTTGCATGTAATGCTAAACTAATAAAGTGAGCTCAATATAAACAACTAGACAAAACCAAAAAGCCATGACGCCTTTTAATAAATGTCCTGTATCTGTACAATAGCCGCTCATTTTTTTTACTTGGCATATGGACACATTATACAAGACAACATGGCACTCTAAGAATTATAAATAAAAATCAAAGTCTGAGATGCTAAAGATGGCGGTTGTCCCATCTCGTTACCCAAAAGCCAATCAAGAGTTTAGGTATAAAGCATATTAGCCAATCACATTATTCTGTGGATAAATGTACACTTCAGCTATGTGGAGGCAGGCATCTTTTTCTACTTGTTATTGTTTTACAGATGTAGAGATGTGTACTTTTTTTCAATTATATTTTGCCTAAGTGCATATAGAACATTAATTTTAATTTGGCATGAGCAGTTAGTGGTAAAGCTGTAATATTGTGAAACTATGCACATGCACAAGCATAACCTGTGAGATGAAAAATGCTTTTCTGAACTGTATTTTGGAGCAAAAATGCTAAAGTTGTTGGGATTTTTTGTATTTGACTGCCACTTCTATTGCATGCAGTTTCTATGACCCACTGATCAATACAATTGTGAGTTATGACTTTCTCCCCATCCATTTTGATGGAAACTTCAAAATAACTTAAGCTGCTGATCTGTGACACTTGTTACTAAAAGGACTTTAAATCATTTAGAAGTTACATTTATACAAATGTCACCAAGATTTAAAGCAGACTTCAGTTTCTACCTGTTTTGATGATTGCTCCATTGTCCATGAGGACAACCACATCAGCTTTGTCCACAAACTCTATGCGGTGTGTGCAAAGGATTCTGGTCTTCCCTCTGAGGAGCTCCATGATACATTTCTTCATAAGGTGTTCAGCCACATCTGCATCCACTGCTGCCAGTGGATCATCGAGGAGGTAGATATCTTTGTCCTGCAGGAGAAGCAGAAAAAAGGAAGGAGAGGCAACATCACATTACACAAGCATATTACATATAAACAGCTTTTTATGGCTTTGTAACTATTTATTACAAGAATCTGTTAACATGCAGTTCCCTCAAACAAAATTAAAAGCTCTAAACGTTTAACTGATAGCTTTCAGTTTTTATCAATCTGTGCAACAGAAGGAAAAATATAATTCTAATATCATTTATCCTTGTTTACTGCAGCCTAACTCATTTATTTTGTAAAACCTCCTCTGTGCCTCTTAGAGTGTGAAGCAGATGGCTGGATTGTGCTGAAGACTCACCATGTAAACAGCTCTAGCAAGTGCCAGCCGGGCCTTCTGTCCTCCACTCAGAGTCACTCCGTTCTCACCCACTTCAGTCTTGTCACCATTTGGCAAAACCTGCAGATGCAGAAAGAGAGCAACCAAAGCCCTGAAAACCAATTTATTTAACATTTTAAACAATCCCAGAAACTCCATGCAAAGCACAGTGAAATCAGTGTGAAGAAACGTAAACAATAAGAGTGTCACAATCGTACATTGAGGTCATCTGAGAGGGCGCAGGCCTTGATCACAGCCTGGTAGAAGGCAGCATCGTAGTCTCTGCCAAACAAGATGTTGTCTCGTACTGATGCATGCTGGATCCACGGTTCCTGTGAGGCCAAACCAAAGCCAACCTCCCTATCTGCAACATAGAGCACTCCAGTCAGCCTGCAGAGACAAGTGGAAGATGGATAGACCTTAGTCACACATTATTAATCCCAGGTTGTGTCAGTGCACTTAAAAACACTAAAACCAGATTAACTATTGATTTTATTGACTTTTTTGGTTCCAACTAAGATGAAAAATATCATCTAGAGCAGCATAAAGCCCCTGACTGCCTATTAATCACCTAAGCAAACCTTTTCATATTGGGAAAGGGAATATTGATGACTCGACAACATTCTTCATATGTAAATTAAGTCATAAGTGATAATATTTTCAATAAAAGTTTCATAAGCTGTGTACCTATTAAGCTCTCCAGTCAGAGCAGCCAATAAGGAGCTCTTTCCACAGCCGACCTTCCCAACCACGACCACCAGAGAGCCCTGAGCCAGACAGAAGATAGCAGATTTCATGTCTGTACTAAGACAGCTCCAAACACCTACTGTTAAAACATTTTGGTGTCAATGCATTTTTGCAATTTAAATATTCATATACAATTTTAGGGTGTTGAATACTGAGCTTATATCACTGACGGGAGACGATGAATTTCCAACTATTGGGATTGTTTTAAAGCACAATCCCAATAGTTGCTTGTACCTTGGTTATGTTTAAATTGAGACTGTGCAGCTGCAGGCTTCCTTTAGCTCCTCCAGACTCTTCCTCTTCGTTTGGACTGCTGGGTTCCTGCCATGAAAATGATCCCTGGCTCAAAAGGACAGATGTCTGGCTGTCTTCTGGAGACACTGGGCACAGATGTGGTATTTCAGCACAAGAGAAACATTTCATAGATTTAAAAAAGCAAGTTTGGCTGATGAACTATGTACAGTTGGGTAAAACATTTTCTTTAGTTTCTGTGAACTTTACTCTTTGAAAAAATAGCATTTGATGCAATCACTCGAACAAATACTTGATTAAAGCAGAAAATAACCTCATCTTTAATGAGCAGAAGCTGTTCTAAACATTCATAAAAACTGCTTTTTCCTTGAATGAACAAAAAAGCATGAGGACCTGTTTCACATCAAAATCAAATACACCTCCACACAAACAAAGTAGCAAATCAAGCAGTACCCTACCCAGGGCATAGTATGCCTGCAGGTTCTGGTTGGTTAATTTAAAGAAGCGCTGGATTCGTTCCAGAGACACTTTGGCTTCCAGGACTCCATTGAGCACCCAGGGGAAAGCATTGAGTGGGATGATCAACATTCCTACAAGGGCAAGTGTGGTAAACACCTGCATGGGATGAGAATCACATTTACAAGAATGCACTCTTAAAAACTTATCACAAGTTATATATGCATTTATACAATCATTCACATGAGAGCATAAAACTAGCTTAAAGAATTTCTAAGTTCAAAGCCACTGATATCCTTTTTACTAGGAATACAGAAATAAAGGTACAAAAAAGGTACAAAACATTTTTTTTCTATTCTGAGAATTATTTAATAAATTAATATATTTATCTCAGTGGCAATTTTTTTTTCACCATTGTCCTTGACTGTCATTTTGGGGAATTTTTCTGATGGTCCAAATCCAATCCTGATCCTGATCATGAAGCGTGCTGAACACTTTTCTGTGCAGGATATAAATCCCCTGAAGCTCAATGTCTAATATGCAAATAAAACTGACTTGATTTTACTTGTGCCTATTGAAATAAAATAACTATTACTGCTATGAGTTGTTAGTCATTTGAACATTATTGCTCACTGTGCAGCAAATCTACCTCAACCTTTTATGGCACTTAAATAATACAAATTATTATTCTAAAGTTGTCCAATTGTAATGACTGATTAGAAAAAAGATGGGGAAAAATTTTGTTTGAAGGTCTTCGATGCATTGGAGTGAGCTGGTTCAAGCAGACAATTCCAACTGTGGTACTTGTGCATGTACCATGTCATCAAACACACCCTCCCTTCTCATCTCTCCCTCTGACATTTCATTTCCGCTGCTGCACTCCTTTTTCTTTTTTTTTTTTTACTTGTTAAATACGGGACAGACTTGACTGGGGAAAAGAAAGGGGAGAAAGAAAGAGGGAAAGAAAAACAGCGAGGAAGAGGGACGGGGATAAAGGGCAAAAAACAAAAAAACAACAAAATAAGCAGACAAATATCAATATCATATATACATATATCAATCACCTGGATCACCTGTTAAGAAAAAAAAAGAGAAAACAAGCAGAAGAAAGAAAAAAAAGAGCAACATAATAAACAACATCACGATGATATATGGGAATATAACAGTAAATACTAAATATTAAACATTATTGTGCAGCACGTAAGATCGACAGCGCACAGTGTGCTTTGAGGTAGGAGCCAAAAAGGGTGTAGTTTGTGTGTGTGAGCACCCGTGTGTACACCTGTGAGCATGAACGCGCTTGTATTTAAAAGGTTCCTTCATGTAATGATCTGCTAGAGGGTGTGGGGAGCCACAGCCCCGTCCTCCAGGGCATGAAGCAGGTATGGAGGAGATCAAGACTCCAGACATCCAGAGGCCCTCAGAACACAAGAGACCAAGGAAGACCAACAGAGGGGCTGCTGTGCCACTATCCCAGAAAGAGCTGAGGAGAGCCCCAGATGAGGGGTCACTCAGCAGCCGCGGAGCAGAAGCCGGGGGGGTTGCAGTGACGTGCCCGTGAGCTCCGCCGGCAGCCAGCTGTGCCAGAGTGACCGAGCCCCAGGCCGAGAGGCCACAACAAGCAGCCACCAAGGAGTGAGTCGGTGGGTATCCGGATGCCCATCCCCAGACACAAAGAACCACCAACGCACCGATGTCTGAGGGCGTCTGCCACTGGCAGGGGAAGTGGT
Source organism: Perissodus microlepis (assembly GCF_051167445.1). Taxonomy (NCBI): domain Eukaryota; kingdom Metazoa; phylum Chordata; class Actinopteri; order Cichliformes; family Cichlidae; genus Perissodus; species Perissodus microlepis. Next base: position 37,377,665 of record NC_140466.1, read on the forward strand.
GGGGGGAGATAGGCCTCCATACCTTGGAGGACCTGAGATGTCCCCAGAGAGGTGGCGTCTGATACCCAACCTGACATATAGACACAGACATACAGGCACACACAGATACAAACATCCATTCCCACCCTCATGCTCTCATATGCAATTACTCAACACTCACCCAACGTGGAGACAGACATAGAGAGACACTGTACACACAATCACAGTCCCCAAGCGTACTCTAAGCCCCGGGTCCTGGTACCCTTGCCCCCGGAGGGGGAAACTGCACCCAGACCCAGGTAGTGTTACCCTTTTCCCTGGGGTGGAGAGAAGCAGACTGCCCCGACTCGGCAGCAGCAGGGAGGCCCCACATTCCAGACCCCAATCGGACGGCCAACTTCTCCTCCCAGCCCCCCCCCCCCACCACTCCAGCATCTCAGGTGTTGCTCTTGTCAGAGTTATTTTTTTAAATATGTTTATACAGTAACCCTACATTCCCTAATTCTCTACAAAGCTCACTCAGCATCAACACAGCAGCCAGTTTACCTTTGCTGCCGTCAGCTGGTGTCCAAGCAGCACATACGTGACGAAGGTCAGGATGGAGATGACCACAGGTAGAGCAGCCCAGGTATACACACACAATGCATCCAGGTATTTGACAGCCTTAAGGTGGGACAGCTCCTCTTTGCGACAGTCAGCCACCTTTTGTGTGAAATGAGGCTCCCAGCTATAGAACTTGATGACGCGAATGCCGAAGAGGATCTCTGTCATTAACTGGAAATAAGTTCAAAATTAAAAATAATCTCAACAAGATTTTTTCCCTGGGTAGCTTCATAAAAGTATATAAATCAATTCAGTATAATAAGAGCTTAAACATGCCATACCTTAACACGGTTATCCTTCCACATGAGCATCTTTTTATTGTTGCTAAGGATGCAGGAAGCAAGGAACTTGTTGAATGGCACCAGCAGCAAAGCTACGGACAGTCCTCCAAGGAAAGCTACACCCACCTGCAGATATAGCAAGTAAAGGGTGACAGCTAACTGAAAGGGCAGGCTCCACAGCTCATGGAAGCTTTGGAAGAAGTTAACCACACGGTCGGTGTCTGTGCTCATTAAGTTCACCACCTCTCCTAAAGTAAAGCCAGCCAAGCTGCAGCTGCTGACTCTCAGGGCTTTGTTGTAGATGGCCGTCACAAGAGCAGCTCGTGCTGACAGCGCCACCTTGGAGACCTCGAAGACAAAGATGTTTCGTAGAACAGAGCACAGCAGGGTGGTAGCAAAGAGCCCCAAGGCACACCAGACACCCCTGCTGACTGGGGCACCTTTTTCCTCCATAAAATTCACAAGACTACTGAGGAGCAGTGGACCTGCAAAGCTCAATATGTTGACTGTCACCTTCAGCAGACCAAGGATGTAATACCACTTCCCAAACGCCTTGTGTAGCACCTTCAGCAATCTTACATCACCTTCCAGCTCCAGTGGTTGGTCCTGGTTGTGTAAACTCCAGCTGCCACTCGGGAGGTTTGTGCTGACTGGTGTGGGCCATTGATCCTCTTGGTAAGTGACTGGTGATCCTTGCCAGCAGGCTTCCCAGCACTGGTGAAAATACCGACAAATCACACTAGTTCTAAGTTTCTGGGGAAGGTGATATACATCGGCTGGTCTGTCCAGTTCCCATCTCTGCCCTCGCCTGAGGAGAGGGGTGAGCCACAAGTAGAAGAGTCGAGATAGGCAGTCACTCCCATCCTCAGCCACAATCTCCCCAGTCTCCAGCTGGGTGTTCTCTGGGATGAGCGGAGAGCCATCAACATCGTTAATATACAAAGTGTACCCAGCATCACTGATGCAGGGGAAAGCAAATGCCAGGAGGTAAATGAGAAAAAGAAACGTCCGTACTGAGGCAAGAACAAATCGGGCCAGTTTAAGAGGTTCAGCTGGGTTTAAATATTCCTTGTTGTTAGAGTAAATTATCAAGTTGATGACAAGGTTGGGGAGTAACAGAAGCACCAGGAGAAACAGCAGTGTAGGTCCTCTGGTTCTCTTAAAAACAGTCCTCTGGAGCACTGTTATGACACTGAAGTGGACCAGCCAGGCCAGGATTCCACAGCTGCCAGCTAGGACGTCCAGGTACATGTCTCCCTGCTGGAGGACACTCACCAGGATGACATCTGCAGTGTAGAGTAAGGCAGCCAGCAGAGCTGACACGAGCCTGAGTGTCCAGCCACACGGGGGAGACGTCTGGAGGTGGCTGCATCTGGAAAGCAAACAAAAATGTGAAAATATAGACACAATTTTTAGAATCATCGGCATTAGTTTTATAGGGTGCCCCATTCAATGTTTAAGCTGCGCGTTTTGAATTTAGCCAAAAACTGGACAACACAGAGAAGACTCCAAAAAAGATGGGGGGGTTGCTTGTTTTTAAAGAATTGTTGTTACATTAAAGTAAAACATACTTCATCAGAAAATCCACTGCAAGGATATGATATGCATGTTTTTTTGTAACTACAACTTCATTATCCGCTAATAAAATTGTAAGATTGGAAAAGTGTTGCTGATAAGGACCTGGTATCAATGCATGACCTACCTTGACATGCTGAGGTAGCAGGCACTGAAAATGGCCATCCCAGCATGGGGCAAGACACCAAGGATGAGCTGGTTAAAACAGGGGCTGATGCATTCATTCTGCCACAGAGGAAGAGGATCCGCTTCATCGGTATGACAGAGGCCTGCAATCAGGTCTGTTGGCCCAAAGTCATTCATCCTTCTTCCTACTTGACTGCTGTCATTCTAAAAATTATCTGTAGAGGAAAAAATAATATTATTTATCAACTTTTAAAAAAGGTAACAAGGGTGTTTCAAAGAAAACACACAGGGTAGTTATTATTCTAGCCAACATTATTTTTTTAAAAAGAAGAGGAATACAACAATTTGTTGGCACTATCATCATCTTCCTATCAGTAAATAAGACAACATTTTACCATTGGCAGAGGCCACTGATCATCTGTTATGTCCCGTCAATTCTGCAGTCCATTTTTCAGAGATCCAGGTTCAATAATTCACATATTTGTTCATAAATCCCTGGGTTGAAGACAGTACAGATAATTTCAGTAATGAAAAGGTGATAAAACTACAAAATAAACAAAAACTAATGTACTAACAGCAGCTATCAGCTAAATTTTAAACACAGCTATGTCCCTGAATTTTGTAATCTGTGCACGCCTAATGAAAGTGAACATATTTTCCCAAAGCCAAAGTTTGAAAAATGGCAGTATAAAAACAGTATAATAAATAACCAGATTATAGTTTAGGTAATAGTCCTGTATGATTAATTTTATTGCAAGAAAAAAAGGGGCATCCATCCATTTTTTTTGCCTCTTATCTATTTCAGGGTAAGTGAAGTGGCTGAGTATGGACAAGAGGAGGGGAACACCTGGGACGTCGTTTTTAAGGTTGTGTAGCTGCGCGTTTTAAAAAACAATAGGTCAAAAGGTATGGAAATTTGTGTTATTTTATAATACAAGCTATGGTCATCCTTAGCTTGATCAAGAACTTTTCATATTTCATTCTGAAATGTTCAAATCCAAGTAAACAGTTACATTAAGGATATAAAATGCAGCTAAACTCTTTCGATAACTATGTATTTTATGCCTGTGACAGAATCATCTAGACTCATTAGCGGTTCATTTATGCACCTAACTGCAAAGAAAATGTAAGGCTTTAATGTTTTCTGTAACATTCGTGTTTTCTTGTTTACCAGATTGTTTACCAAATAAACCTTTCGTGAAAGACCTGTTGTTATAGTACAGTCTCTGTTGTGTGTGAGCCCTTCAAGAAGTTTAAGGGGCAAGTTAACAACTCTGGATTAAAAAAAGTTAACATACAATTTGTTGCAATTTTTTAGGTGTTGTTGCTCCAACAATCACAGCACTAACCTTTAAGGAGTGACGAAGCAAAAAGAAACATGGAACGATAGACAGGCACATTTATCCGGTCTTCCTGACTGAAACACCCTCACACTAATGTAAACAAATTAGGCTAGCAAACTAGCTTAGGTAACGGAATATTACGCTATTAAGTTTTTTGATGCACTATGTAAATAGAAACTTTAGCGAGCTAGACCAACTATAAATACAAGTCGACATACAACCAATTTAAGAGCATTTAGACCACAGGACTTTAAATGTTACCGGCTTTCATCTAGCTAACAGGAAATGGATCTGTTGATTTCTGATGACGAGTACAAAGAGCTTTTCAAAATAAATGCTCGATGAAAAAAAACCAGTACAAATAAATGCTGATACTAATTCTACTATTACTGCTACTACTAATAATAAAACTGATGATGATGACTAATAATAAAATAATATTAATAATAATTCAAAAACTCATGGGAGCAACAACAAACCCGGAATTCAAAGGCATTAAATGTAGAGTGTTAGTAGAGTGTTCTCATGTTATGATATAGAATTTCTTTAAAAATTATTTTAAAAAAATTGTTATGGCACTAAAATCAGTAATGATGCTTCTTTAAGGCTTAATTATCCAAATAAGGCTGTTACAGCCTACCAGGCATAAAAAAATATGTGCTTGGTTGTTATTTATTTACACAAAGACCACGATTATCCTTCTATTCCTGACAAACAATAATCACACTAAGTATGAATATAATTAATCTATTATTAGTCCCAAAATGAAAGTTAAAAAGAGTGACGCATTGATAAGGTATGAGTTCTTTATTGAGGGGGGGTGATGGTAGAAAAGGAGCAAACTATGTTTCAGCACCTTTATACAACTTAGAAAATTAATTGCTGGTTCTCTTGGTTCTCCTGATATACACACAAAAAAAGGTTTGTAGAACACTTTATGACATATAGGCTTGGAGAAGAAGCATTTCATTCACAGAAACCAAGCAACAGAAATGACTTAATTCAGGGGAAAAAACATTATATTTAATTACAATCAACATTAAATTTACAAATTTTGGAACCTGGGAGTTTAATCAGTGCACATGACATTAGCATGTAACATAAGTTAAAAACACAAAACAAAATTTTACAAATGTTGTTACCTGGAATTAGAAAGAAAAAAAAAACATCTTTAAATACTGGGTGCAGCTGTCTAAGGCATCTTTAATTCATAGAAAAAAGATCTAGAAGTCTTATACAAAGCAGGAATGAAGCTATACAATGTCACATATATATGTTTTTTTCCTTAAAACACTGTACAAAGTCCACTTCCTTCAAGGCTGGCTACGCCAACCACAAAACTATGCAGCTTACCAATTTTTAATATCCTACATTTACCGTGTCTGACAGACACGTTTTATTTACATATTCAGACATGAAATACAAACATAAATATGAGCAGCCTCTGTCTCTCTCTCTCTCCCAACGTCACCTTTTTAAAGCACTTTGTTCAAAGTGCTTTGAAAACAAATCGGACTTGAGCTTTTTTTGGTCAAATTCCTCTGCTTTGCATAACCTGTAGCAAGCCTGCACCATCTACCAGAAACAAACCTCAGTGTAGATACACTGTGAAGCTGCTCTGCTGGATAATTTGACCAAAAAAACCTTGTTAAGCAATGACCTAATGTACTTCTTAAAATAACTACCCGGCAATTTTAGGCTTCAAACTCACTGCTGACTTGTTAGAAAATGGTCAGCTTATCTTCATAACATCAAAATCACTGAGCAAATGTACATTTTCTGTAAAGCAAATGAGATTAAAGAAAGTTATATCAGTACTGTGCAGCAGGGCTAATGCTGGTCATCTGTACATCACAAAAACATCTTAAGTGTTAATTTAGAATTAAAGCCATCATATAGCTGGAAAACATTGTGTAACTCATAGAAGGCCTGAGAAAGCTTTATTTTTTTTCCTGTTTTTTTGCATCTTGTGACATGATTGTCAAGTCAGGCCAAATAATTAAAAGTCTGATCTTATATACAGCAATGCATAGGCTACAATTCATCAAATCTGAACAATGAAAGAAAGACTAAAGTGTAGTTTTGTTCGTTTTTTAAATGAGTAAACTAGGAGAAAGTGTTGCAGGTACCAAATTTTTAGGTTCTTTAGTTTGGGATGATGAACATGTTTCCTGCCACGATGAAACTTTGAACTATTCAGGTTAAAAACAGGTAATAAAAGAAGCAGAAATCATTAAGTTTGTCAAAGTTAAATGTCAACTATGAACATGCAACCATTTAAGAACTCAAATAAAATCAATCTAAAACTAAGACTGGTTTGACTTGGAACTAATGTGATTAATGACTGGATGGCTAAACTTCAGGAGCTATACAAAAATAAATGGCAATCTGATACACAGCCCTAGAAGTGAGTGCACCTGTCTTGTTATGCATGGTAAATAACCAACTATGTAGAAACAAAGTTTGGACCACAGATGCAAGAGCATGTTTTGCATTTGAGTTATCAACTCTTCTTACTGCTAATATTTCACCAAATTAAATCTTTAGCGTCTAAACTCAGTAAAACTTAGCTCATCAGCAAAAATCTTTCTATGCATTTCTGGGCCATCTCACCAGCCTTTAACAATTTTATTTAATTTTCCTGATATTTGAAACTTCTTGCAGTGCCTGTGTAAAGGTAGAGAATTTTGGGTAGTATAAATACATAACTATCAGACATTTTCCTGATAAACCTACTTGGAAAGAACAATGGTACAGTCTCAAACATTTCATCTATTACACACAACTCATGATAAAAGAGCACCAACTGTCTCAACTCAACAGAGGAAACACCTGGAGCCACCATGAGCAGTGTGTAAATTTTCATTGTTGAATTTTAAGATACTTAATATGTTTCCTCCACATCTTTAGCAACAGCTTCCTCCTTGTGGCTTAAAGAGGTTAGATTCTGCTTTTCCTTTATCCGTTTCATGGTTTACAAAACTCAGGTGGCTCAAAACTCCATCCTCTTTACTTTGGTGTTCCACAAGGACTAATTCTTGGTCCTCCAAGTATATTTTCTAATTAATTACCATTCCTTAAATTTAAACAATCAATTTCCCAACATAATTCCCAACATTAGCCAACTTTGCAGATCGCTTCATATTGCTGTATTTAGATCACTACTGGTAACCAGGGCGCACTCACCCTCAATTTCTGAAATTTCTTAATATTCTGTAATAAAGAGTATGAAGGTTTTTGTGGTAGAAGAAAAAAACAACATAAAAGAGACTGAAATTGTAACTGATGATGTTGGGTTTTCTAAAAGTAAAAAATAAAGAAAAATCTGTATATGTTCTTCCACCAGAGAAGTAGAGAAGTTCATAGATAATCTAGCAGAGTTAAGCATTTAAATCTAAAGCATTTTTACCTTACAAATTCAGTCACAGTAATCTGTCCACGTGTTCAGACCAAATGGGGAAAAAAAACGTTTAAAAAATGGTCAATAAATTTGCTGAAAGTTTGAAGTCCACCAGGAAGGGTTCCTTTGTACACCACGCCACACAGTGTCCTTGAAGAGTGACAGGGAATCAAGCATTTCATTCTGGAGAGTTTCCCATTGTGGGATAAGTCACAAGCACAATCCCTTGGTCTCATCTCCACTGCCCATCCTTCCTGTAACACAGTTAGTTTCTGAGTTTTTGTATCTGTATACCGTCTGCTCACAAGTTCTTGGTGTTTATGTGAGTCTTGTAATGCTTTGTCAGGTGGTCGCTCCGCATGAAGCGTTTCTGACACTGGCTGCACTCAAAGCGCTTGTCTCCTGTGGGAGGGAAAAAAAATTAATTGAGTAATATTTTTAATGCACTTTCAATAATGAAGAAACAATAGGTGTTTTTAAAAACGTAATTTGTAAAAAGTCTGGATTGTTAAGTTTTTAAGTGTATTTAGCAACTCTGTGTGCCTATTTTGCCTCTGTATTGTAGCATGTGAAGTTTAATACAGAGTGATTTGACGATTCTGTTTGTTTGTTTGTGTCCAGAGCACCTGTGTGCGTCCTGGCGTGCCTCTGCAGCTCGTCACTGCGCGTGAAACGTTTCCCACAGAAAACCCAGTTGCAGACGAAGGGTCTTTCGCCAGTGTGCAGCCGGACATGAGCTCTGAGCAGAGATGTTTTCCTAAAAGTCTTTTCACAGCCAGGGACGTGGCAGATGTGTTTCCTCTTTCCCACCTCACTGGGTCTAAACAGTGAACAAAATTCAAACCCTTTATCAGTATGAGAGTTTTAATAGTCTGAGTGCTAAAAAGTATAATATGAACTTCCCAAAATGTAGAACTGATCCCAACCCATCCTTTGACAGACTCACCTCTTGTCTGCATCTTTACAGTTGGGGCAAGTGCAGGCCATGCGTCGTTTCTTTTCTCCTGGCTGGCCAGGCAACTCCAGGGTGAGGGTCTGGTCTACCTGAATAGCAGGCTGGCCCTGTGCTGCAGCCAGCTGGAGCCCTCCACCCTGCATGGTCTGCACCGTTAGGTGCTGCTGGCCTAACAAACGCAGAGACTCATTGTAAGACAAACAGCAGGGCTTCTGCAGGAGCTGGATAATTCAGTTTACTGCCATCAGTAAACTGAAATTCTAATCAACAATAAATTAAGATGCGAAAGCTATATGTTGCAAATTAAAATTTTGTTTTTGTTTTAGAGTTTTTAAACACATTGCAAACTTTCAGCTGCTTTTGCTCTTTGACTGAGGAAAAGGTCAACATTATTCTTTATTAACATAAATAACTGACAACTGATAAAGTTATTTTATCCATCCGTTTGACTGCTTATCTGGGTTTGGGTTGGAGGGGCTGCAGACTTCCCTCACCCCAGCCACCTCTTCTTCATCTGGACCGACAAAGAGTCATCCCCAAGTCAGCCAACAGATATAAACTCTCTCAGACCCAGGTCTGCTATCTTTAGCACCAGACCTGGGTCTGACCTGAGGCCTCTTTCCAGTAGGAGATGCCCAAAACACCCCACTTCAGAGGCATCGATAAAGGATCCTCATCAGACGGTCAAATCATTTTTCAATGTGGAGGAGCAGTGCTTCTATTCTCCATGAATATCTTTAGCAGCAATAACATGAAGTAATTGTTTTCTGTATAACTATCAGCCTATCACATTGTTATGGAGGAGTCTGACCGACGCTTCTTTACAAGGTCGCTTCATTGAGGTTCGTGGACGTGAATTTACACTAAGCTCTCTTAAAGTCTGACCACAGCATTTTAATCAGGATGAGATCTGGACTTTTACGGAGCCTCTGGAACACTTTGAATCATTTCTTTTACATCTATTTTGTTGGAGATTTGCTGGTGTGCTTGGGTTGACTGCTCATGGTTGACTCAATGACTGCAGGGCATCCAGATCCTGTGGTTGCAAAATAAGCCTCTGCTCCCACGCTTGATAGTTTTTATGAGGTGTCTGTGCTGATGTGCTGTGTTTGGTTTTCACCAAATGTGCAACATGAATTATGGCCAAAGGACATTGTTCCACAAGTCTTGAGGTTTGTTCAGATGCAACGTTGCAATTCTTAGCCAGGTTGTCATATTCTTTTTAGAGAGGAGAGACTTTCTCCTGGCAAACCTTCCAAACAAGTCAGACTTGTCCAGTCCTTTTCTGATTCTACTGCCCCGAACTTTTATCATGGTTTCATATCATAGCTTTTATCATAGTGCAAGGTTTTGGGGTGTTTTTCTAATTTCTCTGAGCATTAGTCGGACTCTGGGCCGTATTTAAAGGGAAGGGAAGTTTGTGGGAAGATTGTGGCAGTGAGTTAACACACACCAGACCATCAATCTGCCAAAATCAAGTACATTTGATTAGCAGCACTCGGCTGCTACTTACCTTCTTAACTCCCATGCGAGCAGGAAAGGGTTTACTTCATTTTTTCACAAGACTGTATGAAGTTCGTTGAAAATATTATTTTTCACATGTCTATAAACTGGTCCACTTCTTGCACAAAACAGAAATGGCTAGGGGCTGCTGGTAAGCAGCAACAGAACTTAAGAGAGAGGCGAGTATCCAGTAGAACAACAACTGCAGATGGTGTTCTATTTGTTTAACACAAAAATTACAATTACTTCAAACTTCAACTCCAATCCAAGTTCTTCCACCACTGCATTTCCTCAAAATGGGAAATGAGGGTGGTGGGGTCACCCCCCAGTGTGCTGCACACCATGCATGCGCTGCATAAACACCCTAGTGTATTTATCAGTAGTACTAGACAATAGCATTGGCTCTATAAACAGCCAGTGGAAAGCTTGAAGAAAAAAAACAAACAAACCCAAAGCATCTAGCATCAGCTCACCGCCTGCATTGGTGATGGTAACAGGAACTCCCTGAACTTGGACCCCGTTGATGCTGATGGTCTGCACTGCTTGTGCTGCTGAGGTGAGCTGCGATGTGTTCAATTGTATCATTCCACCTGCAGGGGCAATTTTTGCCAAGGTCCGCTCCTTTCGTCCTCCGGTAGCTTGTGTTCTCTTGGAGCCAGCTGGTGGTGTGACAGTGGTGGTAGGGGCAACTGTGGTGGCAGGGGTTGTTGTTGTCATGGAGTCCTGAAGCTGAACCGATTGCCATTCACCTGATGCTGTTTTAAAGAGAATCTGGGGGAAAAAAAATATCACTAAGTTTACTTAAAATGTTAAACTAATTCCTAGTTAAACTGTTATATTATCTTATGTATGACTTTCGACATGTTGCTAGCTTAGTTGTAAGAATGTCACATGGTCCTTTGCTACCGTTCCTGAGGTATTCATAATAAACAGAAGAAGTTATTTTCAGCTGCTTCCTTATTTACAAGGAGTTACCACAGCAGGTAGCTCTAGATATTGATTTAGCAGAATTTTACACTGGATGCCTTTCCTGACACAACAGACTAAAAATATTAAGAGTTAAAGAAACAATAAGTCTGAACGGATACCTGTGTTGGTGATGTTTCTGTTGGAGTGACCTGCAGATTCGAGGAGACAGACTGTCTCTGCGGGACGGGTGGCAACGTAGCAGAGGCAGCCTGTACCACCTTCAAAGCCTGTTGTGGGATCTGAACCACCTGAGAATCTGGTTTGGGCTGGACCAGCTGGACCTGTTGCACCATAGCAGGTTGCCCAGGACTTTGCACAATCAGTAAATTGTTCCCTGCCTGTGAATATAGAGAGAAGAAGCTGACCAGTAATCCTCATACGTAGGCTTTAGCTAACATCTTCAATGTTTTGACCACACTGAAAGGCTAAACATTCATTTAACAGTTAGCTATAGACTGGGTTGAGTGTTTAAAAGTAGAATTTCAAACTCGATAACAATATTGTGGTTTCTGTTTAACTGCGGATAGACTTTTATCAATCTGAACTGCACACACATTTACTCACTTTGGTAGTATATTTATGTCACAGGGAACCTTTTGAGTGTGAAAAACAAAAAGTGGTTGTAACACTAAAAATACTTTTTGTTTTAACCATTTGGTGGCAGAAGAACAGATCACAAATTTAAAAAAAACAAACAAAAAAAAAACAAAAAAAAACAAGCTCTGTACCATAAAACAGCTGCCTGCCCAAAACTGAAACTGTCCTGAGGCTAATTAGGAAGCAGACGGTTTTGAAGATGTAAAACAGTTGACAGTTTCCTGTTTTTTTTTTTTCTTCTTTTTTGACTCTTCACAAAAAATGATAACAGGAACAGCAGGTTATAAACATTCATTAGCATGCATACATTTTTATTAAGATTAATAAGTCCCAGTGCTCAAGCCCGGCTTGTATTACAGGAGCACAAACCTTAAGAAGTATACTCTGTGATAAAACAGAATCAGTTACACTGATTTTCAACAAAAAAGAGAGAATTAAAAAATAAAATAACTGATAATTAATTAAATATATATGGCATTTGGGGACTTCTACTTAACATACAGTAAATGCTAGACTAAGAGCAGTGAGAGTAGATGCCGAGTCTGGCTTACATGTCAAACTTGTGTCTGCGTAACGTTATAATTTGACAGACTTTAAATAAAACACTGACAGTTCAAAGAGAACACATATTTAGAAGGGGACCATTAAGTCTGTTTGAAGATTAACTTAAAAAAATAAATCGTGCCTTCGTTTATGCTTTTCAGTACCAGAAACAATAACAAATAGGGGTACCTGTATGATGTTATCACCAGCTTCTATTAGGATGGTCTCCATCTGCTCTGGGGTTGGAGAGGCAGCCTGTGCTGGAGGCGGCGGTGGAGGCTCAGCAGCCAGTACTGCCTTTTTTTTCCTCCCTCGTCGTGCCTTTCCAGGAGTGGGAGGGGCTGCGGCTGTCTCTGTGATGATTTGTGTCCCACCCACTTCTCCTGTAGCCACGTTGAGGGGAATTGTAAGTCCACTGGGCAGCTGCACAACGTTTGTAGCTGTATTGTTTGGCTTCCGCACCTTGAGGGAGGGCTTGATGGCTACGGTCTTCTGTGGCGTGACAGGAGCAGTGGCTGCAGCCGGAGCCGGCATGGTCATGGGAGTGGTAATGATGGCCTGGTTGGTACCAGGTATGAGCTGGATCTGACCTCCCTGTGGCATCACTTGAATGGTTTGTGCACCCTGGATCTGCGGCACCACCTGATACTGGATGCCAGGAGTGGCCGAGGTGCCGGTACAACCAGGACTCTGCTGGATAGTAAGGACGATGGGGCTGCCAGGAGCTGTGGAGCCCAGGCCAGCAGGTAGCTGGATCACATTGCCCTTTGCTGAAAGGAAACCAAGGTTTTTCGGTGGAGCTGGCGCTATTGGAGCTGGCTTTATAGGAAGGAGCCGGCGAGGTTGTGGCTGCGCTGGCGGAGAGGTGACAGGAGCCTGAGCAGCAGGAGGGCCGATTTTACTGCAGGTGGCAGCCAGCAGAGCCAAAGGAGAGGGCTGAGTGTCCTGTGGGAAGACAGAAACATAGTCCAAGCCTGCATTAAAATCAGCCTGAACAAGAAGAATTCAACACTAAGGGAACGATAGGATGAGGTAGTAGTAAGATCAAAAGCTAAAACAAAACAAGTTAACACAAACCAACAGGTAGGCCTACAACTACACATTAAGAATCATAATCAGTAGCGATCAAGTAGGTGTAGTAGGTGTAGGAGTTTCCACCTGCGATGCCTTTGTGCCCCTCTTTGGTCCAAATGTGTGATCATCAAGCTGCAGGACAGGGAAGCATTCTACATTAATGCCATCTTCAGCACACTTTATATACACTGGACCGCTTTATGTATTTGAGGCAACAAACGGGTTTAAGTTGGGACTAGGAAAGTTGATACAACAAAAGTGAAAAAGGTTTAGTGACTACTGGTGCAAGACACAAAGTGATGTCATTAGTATTTAAATTCCCAATTGTGCAGTTGTGTCTCTCAGATATTGATCAACATCGAAGGAAAACAGTGACTGAATTTATAGAATATATTGTTTTTGTTAGAAAAATATAGCACATCAGCTCTATCCTGGCACATAGAGAAGTGAGGGCCGGTTTTCCATTTCCAAACTAAACTAGTGCAAGAGCACCGAATCTGGATCTAACCTCATCTGAGAAAGTAATGATAAAGCTGCCATAATCCATAATTAGTGGGCGTAAGGGTCCAGATACCAGAGGTAAGTTAGAACAGTTGACTGGTTCTTTATCATTTGTTTAAATGTCTCTGGGGGTTTTTTCCAGTCAAAGCAGTTTTAAATTTGACAATAAACTTATCATGACATCTTAACTTACACAGCGTCGTTTTTGTATGTATGTTAATTTCAAAATTCTACGCGGTCTTGTTCTCGAGTTATTGCATTCACAAGATTTCCAGAAAACTTAACCACTGAGATTTTTAGTAGATGCACCTATGGTATTCACTTTGAAGCTCCTACATATCCTTGTTCTCAAGTTATCGCATTCACAAACTTAGGTGTCCACACTGCCTGCCAGGCAGGGTAACAACAGTACTCCATCAGCCTTTTGCAATTGAGGGTTAAAAAACACTCAATGCTTACAATGCACTAAACATCAAAGGAATTCTACAGAAAAGTAAACACACAGTGTATATTAGCACAAAGATATGGCAGCAATATGAACACAACAGATGTTAAGAGCAACAGTAAGAGAAGAGATTGCAACAGTGCAACATGCGTGCACAGCCGAGGCTTGTGGCTGCTACTCACTTGTGTTGAAGCAGAGGAGGGCTGAAGGTATTCGCTGGGACTGACAGCGACAGTGGTAGCCATACTGTCCTGTTGTTCTGAAAAAACACACAGCAGAGAGATTTCAGGCTGCCTGCAGCAATGGTTAAGCTATTCAAGGGTATCACAGGACATTACAACAAAACAGAAGAGCTCTGTGAAGGACAAGCCATGCAGTATCTCACTTACACTGCTATATGATCAATAAATGTCATCAATTACACAAATGATGCCATTAACTGCGCTAATTAACGCATTCATTTGCATGCTGACACTTTCATTTTCACCACACATGTGGGATATTTATATGACTCACATCTCTTAAAGGATTCAGGAATGACAGAGTTGTGCTTTTTTGTTTGTTTGTTTGTTTGTTTGTTTTTTGAAGTTTCGAGAAAATATTTTCCCTCCAATATGTTGACGATATTAAAAATATTCAACTCACGCATGTTATTAGCAGAGTCATTAGAAGCTATCTGTCAAGAGTCAATATATCATGTTGTTGTTGTTGTTGTTAAATCACCATAATTGCAATTTGCATGAGTCAGCCACATTTACCAGTGACAGAGATGGGAAACAAATACTTTTCCTTCAAAGGTTTCTATGTTTTCTCTATTTTTGCCCAGAATCTACTCCACATCTATTCCACATCTTAAATTTAAATTTAAATAAGTCATTTATTCAATTTTCTCGGTAACTTAGTGGAGATTTTGTATATTCACACACATTAAACTGCATCAATAACAGAATTATAAAGGAATAACAAATTTCGACTGTGATGGAATATACCACAAAGAGCTAACTGGCAAAAATAAATAACATAAACAATGCAGACGATCTCTAAAGCCTGCTCTGAAAAACAGTTACCACTAATGCAAAGCAGTGTACGGAACTAAAGCTTTAAAGTTTTCCAGTACATGGGGAATGATGCAGACACCTACTGATCTGTTTGATAAATACACACGGTTCTTTTAGGTACTGCAGCACATCTTTTCCTATTTGACTTGTTTTTGATCCAGTCTAATATAAACTTAGGTCATTAACCAGATCAAAATTTAGTCAATCAAGAAAGAGCTGTGATACCTGTACTTCATAAACTTAACAAGTTCTGTCTGCCAGAGGTTGTGTGTGTTCTAACAGCAAATGTCAATCTACTGGCCACATGTCAAATACTCTGAGCAAAAAAAAAAACAGACAAAAAAATACATTGGACTGCGCTCAAAAATATTATACGAGAAAAAGACAGTAAATATATTGAGCATATTATATTTCCATTTCAACAGTTAGCATAAGTACATTTAGGGCAGGCTGCCCAGCAGCAGTTTAAGAGCAGGATAAATCTTGAGAGCCAAGCAAAGCAGCCTAATGGTCAAAATAGGTCGATGCTGTTATTGTCAAACAGAACTGCTGTGGAACTGTGGATAAAGCAACACAAGCTGTTCCACTATCCATTACTGCTTGAACTACAACACAGCTAGTGCACACGATACCACCTCCACTTTTTAATAATTTATATAAATTCAAGAACAACACACAAATATGCAATTTAAAAGCCAAGGGATCTGTGAAAGATTCAAATATTTTAATTTGGGATTTTATAGAACAGAAATACCTGCAGGCATTTTTAACATCTATTAACAATAATGTACAATTATTAATGACAAATGTAAAACGATAAACACTACTGGGACAGTAGTCCAGTACTGTCCCCTAACCCTAACCCCTGTTGAGCGACATATCTAAGCTGGAAAACACCTGAACTCAACCAGCAGATAAGATATATGACCACATGGTAGCCACAGATCACTCTTCAGCCTGTCCCAATATTTGTGACAAATACACAGGATGATGATAAAGAAGTGATTCATCATCATAGATCTGCAACATGCAGATTTTTAAGCCAATGGTCATATTTTATATAAATGTATAAAACAAAGTAAGATGAATTAGAGCTGTGTCTTCTCATCATGATAAAAAAATGATTGCACAAGTCTGTATATGCAAATTAACACAGATACTGCAATAACATTGCCACCAACACTTGTTTGGAGTTGTAATGTTTGGGGCTTAGTTATTCTCTGCCTGCTCTAACAGGTGTTATAAATTATGAAACAGGTTTGTGGTTGCCTGTCTTTGAAAGCATGTACCTTCAGCACAGTTTGCAGAGAAAAAACTTAGTTTCTTTGTAAGAGTGCAAATGCAGCTTTCTTCAAGAACTTATGTAGTTCAGTGATCTTTCTTGTCTTCACCCTTTGCACAGCATTTCTGTCCACACACGTAAAACACAAAAATGCACAAGTATTACAATGATCATTTATTGAACTTCTCTTACATTTTTATTGAGGAAAATGATGTTGCAATACACCCATCACTAACAACATTAAAAGCAATGACATTATGTGTTACAATTCAAGGTTCTGCTGTGAAACTTTAGTTCCTGGTACTCGTGTGGGTACTTTGACTAACTTTGTTGCACACCAAGAACACAGGCCACACCTTTGACATCACCCTGCAGAACAACACACCCTGCCACTAAAATACAAATAAAAAACTCTAAGGAACAAAAAAACAGACATGCAAGGCACCCTGATCTCATTCCAGTTAGGCATCCTGACCTAGGACAGCCTCACTCCAAAACCAATGCACTGGATCTGTCACCAACACTCCAGTGCCTGACACCACAAGTGTAATAATATTCCATAAAAAAGCATTCCATACAATGCCGACGTCAGACAATAACTTGCTAGTTATGAGGAAATGCCTGAAGTAGAAATTCCTCTTTTCTACAAACTGTGCCGTCTGTATCTGCCAGCTCATCTGTCGACAGTAAACTTAAGCCTGACACACAATAAACTCATCTCTGTGTCGTGGCTGGTGATCAGCTGTACAAACAGGAAGGAGTTCCTCTGTTGGAGCTGCCTGCCTCATCTAGTAAAAGCATTATAAATGCAGCTGTTAATCGAAACGTTTGAACATGACTACCAAAGCAACAGACTTTCACTCGGGGATATCTCAGCCTGCTCAGCGAGCCACTAATCTCTCCACCCTGACACATTTTTGGATTGGTGATAACAACAAAGAACAGAACTTCCCATCAGTTATGCAAGTGTGACTTTAAGTCCTGCAAATAACACAAATGGGGGGAAAAGTGCGGCCTCAAAATAGCGCCGCCATGCAACACAGTCTGTTAGGTTGGCTTGCAGAGCAACAGCAGCTAACGTTAGCCACCAAGCTAGCTAGTGCTACTGACTCAACTGAGGCAGACTCAAATGTCTATCGACTAGCTTATATATGTGCTGGTTTGCTTTGATAAAAATAAATGAGGCGCGACGGGAATGGGTGCAACATGAAAACATGTCGGTGTATTGCTGTGGGGTTTCATATGTGGTGGAAATGGACAAATCGATTTGGGGGCAGAAACAAGTAAAGGACCAGCTACATAGCTTCCAGTAGCATTTTGGCTAGCTGACGCGTAGCTAGCAAGTCAAACTCTCTTTGATAACGTTACAGAAAAAGGGAGCTCTTTGCCGGAAGTGCACTGCTTATTTTGGTACATACAACCGCACGAACACCCCTAAAACATAGTTATTTGTACCACAGCATGATTAGTGCTTTCCCTTCAACGCAAATATAATGTTTTACGAAGTAGAATGCAATATAAACACCAATGTTTTAATTCCTACCCACCGCTCATGACGACATTCGCTCTCCGCGAGCCTTGCAGACCGAACCCATGGAGGAATCCGCCCGCGCTGTTGCACCAATCCACGGACAATAGAGAGTTAATTGACGTCTACCCCGACCAACTACCTTTAGCTGTCTTTGTGACCGAAGTCCACCTGAGCCAATCCCGACGTCAGATTTCTGTACGTGGCTCGATGGATGACCGTTTGGCCAATGGGATATCTAGATTGTGATCAGTGGGGCGGTTCCAACAGGACTGACCTGGAACAAGCGAGTGCCCTATTACAGTAGGAGCACTGCTTCACTGACGTCCCTGACGGCCAATGTGATCTTTAAGGGGCAGTACGGTCAAACTAAGAATGACAGCCGCGCTGATCAATGAGCTTTAAGTCACTTGTGCCTGACCTGTTTAAACTTTGGCACGATATGGAGCGGGACCGTTATGCGGGATAAAGACTGCGCTCAGTGAATGGATTATACATTTATTTTAAAGCTGTGAGCATATGTTGCATTGATAGTTCAACATTTGTCTGTACAGTACAGGATATCACTACCAGCCTACTTTGCACAGCTTTGTATATTGTACATTTTAGATGTATTTATGTTTTTGGTTTTTTTTGACAATGTTGCCCTGTTAATGGCTTAATTACTGTTTGTTTAAAGGTCCACTCACGCAAAAATGTACTTAACACACAAAAAAGATGCCTGGCTAAAACATGTATGACATGTCTTTTATCTTATCCTGTTGTTTTCAACACAGCCTTCACAATAGGCTGTAGTTTTACCCCGAGAAGCACTTTGACATTTAGCTCTCTGCTTGTGTGGTAACTGCTAATGCAATAGAGGATGCAGCATTCAAGTCATTAGTCCACCAATCTATAGACTGCAGACTGTAATGATTGTCAGGTTATGAGACAATGGCCCTGTTGACACATTAAAAGCACATTACTCTCTTTGTTGTCTTTTTGCTTTTGACCTCTTTGGATGTATTTGTGTTCATTCCTGCATATCTTTTTCAGTAGTTTGATTTGTCTGCTTCACCATAGCGCTTCATGTTTTGTTTTTGTTGTTCTTTGTTTTAATCTTTGTAGACTTTGTGCCTTTTTACTGTCCTTTTGGTTTTTGTCTTCTGATAGACACAATTGATTTGTGCTAATATAATCACATTAACTGACCCTCTCTGTGGCTGATTTACAACTCTTTCTGATCCAATTTCTGTTTTGCACAGTTTTGTTGATTTGAGTCTATTACTACACAGAAGAAGAAAAAATCCTACTCTCTTTAATCTTTGATTGATCTCTGATACTTGGCTCGATAAAAGACTCAACTCACTCAAATGAAATTATGCTGTATATTTGCATGTTGTCTTTGTGAGCATGCACAGATATATAGGATTTCTGCAGTGATTCTTCTTAAGATTATTTTTGTAACTTTTGTGATGCATTGTCTTTGGATCTAGTGCCATCATCAGGTGAGTGTTATCTAAATATTTCAGTAAGTGAGGAACCAGCTGGATTGTTGTAGAATATATTAGGGGAGGCAGAAATGTAGAGTGATTGTGAACATTAAGCGACACAGTTTTACTGTTTTACTTTTAACAAGCACATATTTGGCTTACAGTGTTGAAATCCAATTATATTTTTACTGGCAAAAACATTTTTTTTGTATAAAGCAAATAAAGCTCTTAATACTGTAGCTGAAACTTATTGGCATGTGGATGCCAGAGGTGTAAATAGACCAGCCTCTTTACTTCTACTTGAATATTTTATTTCAGAAAATATCTGGTGTATGATGTGTAAAAACAAATTCCATTTTTACATTTATGTTAAACATATATATATATATATATATATATATATATATATATATATATATATATATATATATATATATATATATATATATATATATGTTTAACATAAATGTAAAAATGGAATATATATATATATATATGTAGAGAGAGAGAGAGAGTCATTAGTCATGACACATTAACACTGTTTTGAACTAATTTCAGAGCTTTCTGTCACAACGACAGAGATCATTGTGACATCCAAACATTATTTAATGGTTTTAAATGTCTTGTTTTCTTCCTATGACTAATACAACCGTGTCATCAAAACAGAATCTGAAAGTGTAACCTTCATTTTTGCATTCTTACCTTTAGCTTGTTCAAACACTGACTGGTTCCTTTGGGATCTGAATACTAAAGATTAGGGACTTTTCTTTTTGGCTCATGTCATGATGCCATTCACTCTCTGCGAGCATTTTATACCTTTTCTGTCGGATGTTCAACTTGTTAAGAAAATGTCCCCATGGTGGCTGTCAGGCCCATCTGTCGTCTGCATCAGCCGAGCTGGCCCCCAGCACTTTCAGCCAGCTTGTAGGCTACTATGAGCTGGCCTTCTTTCTCATTGGCTCATACCCATTGACTCCATTCACATCCACAATGCACGTAATGCCTTTTCATATAGGCTTTTCCCAAAAAGTACCCTTGACCTTATTCACATACAGACCTCTTTCATTTCTTCCCAGTCTGTCCTCTCCCTGCATCGCTGCACGAGTTTTTTAAGAGCTTAGGAAACCGGAGTCCTGCTTTTAGTTAAAGCACTCTCTCCCTCTTCACCTCAAGTGTGCTGTAGTTGGCTTGATGAAGGATGCAGATACTGTCTCTCACCTTCTCCCCAGGCACCTCTGTGGAGAGCCTCAGAGAGAAAGTGCTGCATAATTTAACTGGGACATCTCACTTTTATCAGTTAACAGGCTTCATGAGCAAGCCAAAGCTGTGGCAGGAGTTTTCAGCCTTAAACATTTCAAAGAGAATAGCTGACATTAAAAAATGAGGCACACTCTACGTTAAGAACTCAAAGCCAGAAGCTGTGAAGCAAGGGACGTGATGTTGTGACGGATTTTTAGCCTTTTTGACATTTTATAAACAAATGGGTTATATACAGAATGTAAACAATACTTGCTTACTTAATTTAAAATGTTTTATTTAATTTAGATCACAGTAGCTATTTAAGTTCACTTAGTTATATTCATACACACTTTATATATTGTGCTTGCTTTAGTCACTTTGAGGCAGTTTTGTTATTCAGGGTTGATGTTCAAATGACTAAAAAAACAATGTTGCAATAATGAGGTGGTCTGCTGGTCACAGAAACACACACAACACAACCAGATGTATGAATTAACCATTCATATTGATATTTTAAGAATTTATTTGTCAACTGTTAATTATTCATGAACTAAGGGTATTTAATTTGAATTTAAATTGAATTTTGAGCTTTATATGTTGGTATATTCATTTCATGTAATTCATTAAAAACAAAAACAAATAATATTATTATTACTAATAATAATAATAAAACAGTCTGCACAACAAATTCAAGCATAAAAATCTGAACCTCATCATAAACGGGTATGCATAATAGCTATAAAGGGCTGGATCAGGTGACCCTATATCCTCCCTTAGTTATACTGCAATACGTGTAGGCTGCTGGGGGATTCCCATGATGCATTGAGTATTTCGTCTTCAGTCACCTTTCCCACTCTCTGTTTATAAAGCTCTCTCTGCTGAGAATCATACTTCCCCAGCATGTCTTTATCCTGTCTTCCTTCTCTCACCCCAACCGGTCGCAGCAGATGGCCCCGCCCCTCCCTGAGCCTGGTTCTGCCGGAGGTTTCTTCCTGTAAAAGGGATTTTTTTCTTCCCACTGTCGCCAAAGTGTTTGCTCATAAGGGGTCATATGATTGTTGGGTTTTTCTCTGTATGTATTGTTGTAGGGTCTACCTTACAATATAAAGCGCCTTGAGGCGACTGTTGTTGTGATTTGGTGCTGTATAAATAAAATTGAATTGAGTAATGGCATAATGTGTTGTTCTCTTAAGCTAATTTCTTTATAGCAGGTTTTCCTATTTTATAAATAATGTCATCAAATTTTATAGTGGAGCAGATTTATTTAAAGTGAAAGTTTTTGGAGGGTTTTCTACAAAAAGAAAAAAAAAACAACAGATTTTGCTGAGCAGGCACATTTATCCATAAACCCTGTTAAGACAAAACTGTCGATCTGTCATTAATGTCATAGTTATGCCAAAGCAGTGATAGGTCTGTAGAATAATATTAGTATATTAGTTAGATCTCAGTATGCCAAGATTGAATTTTTCCTACTTTTAGTTTGTGTATCGCAGTCTCGCACAATGACCAACAATTGCTAACTTTAAATAAAATATATGGAAAATATACAAACAGCAGATTGGCTTGTTGTTTCCAAATCTTCCAGTGATATTAATTCGTTTTAGTTAAATTAGTTAATTAGTTTTCCATAAACCAAAATAAAATTCAAAATGAGCTAAAGTTAGATCCCATCAATATGTTTGCTGAAATATTTTCAGTCTGCTTTCAGTGAAAATACTCAAATTGGGGGAAAAAATGCCACACACCAGGGTTTTTTGTTTCCTTTTTACTGGAAAAGCCAGTAGCCAGCTTCACGGTACTGAGAAACAGAATGAGGAAAATACACCTGGGCATTTCAACAAATAAAACAAACAGGTAGAGAGCAGTTATAGGAGGTATACACACTGAGAGGCAGGGCATTTTGGCAATAATCAAATGTTCCCAGATTCAATAATTTCAGTTCAGATGAGTCTTTCATTTCAGTAACTGAAAATATCTACCCTAAAGCAGGAAAACCCCCACATCAAATACCCGTTAGTATCGTAAACCAGTTTTCCGAGGACGTATTTTCTCTTTGGTGTAATTTCACTATTTCTGTATATATCTGTCTGAACATGAACAGCACCAATGTGAAGTCAACTGGGTCTTTTAAAAGCAACAAATACAGGAGTTTAAATAGACCCGAATACAATGCATTGGGAGAAGTAAGGAGCATGTGAAATCAGTGACAACCTTTACGTTCATTTACTTAATGAACTGTAGTAATGGCTGTCTCTTTACATCGTGGCTCAGTAATCAAAAATAAAGACAATAACTCTATATGTTTTAGGCATTCTTGGCAGAAGACAAGGCAAAAACATGAATCAACAGAACCCATAGCATAGCAGAAACTGCTATAAGCCAGCACCTGTGGGGGTCATTTCTCTGTGATTTAAATTACAGCAACAAAATCAACCAATTTTATGGCATAAGACATTTTATTGTGTTTTTGGGGGGGGCGCTTAGGGAATAATGTGTTTACTATTATGTGATATTTTATACTCTGAAAAATCTGTCAAGTATTTAGTGGGCAATATAAAAGCTTTTTGTTTTTACCTATTAGAGGAGAACAGCCTAAGACTGCATACCTCTAAAAGCAAAACATTTCCTCCGCACCAAGCATAAATTGACTCTGAATGTTTTCTGAAAAACTTTATACATATAGCAGTCACTTTTTAGCTAAACATTGCTAGTACCAGGTTGGACCCTTTTTTGCCTCTAGAACTGTCTTAATTCTTCGTGGCACAGATTAAAGAAGGTGCTGGCAAACATTCCTCAGAGATTTTGGCCCATAACATCACACAGTTGCTGCATATTTGTCAGCTTCACATCTATGCTGCAAATCCAAAAGGATTGGAGGGCGTTTGAGCGCAGTCAACTAATTTTCACGTTCAGAAAATCCGTTTGAGATGCTCTGAGCTTTCTGATATGGTGTGCATGGTACACCATGGTCATAAAAGGATTGACATGGTCAGCAACAATAATCAGGTAGCCTATGTAATTTAATAGATTCTCATTGATACCAAGGGGCCCAAAGTGTGCTAAGGAAACATATCTCACACTATTACATCACCTCCCCCAGGCTGAACCGTGACTACAAGACGGGATGGATCTATTCTTTTATACTGCTTACACCACATTTTGACCCTCGTCATTCAACTGTTGCAGCAAAAATTCAGACCAGGGAACATTTTTCCAATCTTTCCATTTTTGATAGACGAATGCAAATTGTAGCCTCAGTTTGCTGTTTTTAGACAGGAGTGACACCCAGCTTCTCAAGGTTCAGCGTGTTGTGCATTCAGAGCAATTTCCCTCTGCATACCTATATTGTAAAATATGACTATTGGAGCAACTTTAAAGCAGAATGGCAATTTCCTCTAACCTCTGGCATCAAAAAGACATTTTTACCCAGATAATAGCAGCTCACTGGATATTTTCTCTTTCCTTTTTTTCTGTGAACCCTAGAGATAGTTCCCCAAAAGTTAATTCTGTTCATCTGGACGTTTTCAGTGGGAGAAACGTTTCGTCACTCGTCCAAGTGATTTCTTCAGTCTCAGCTAACTGCAGGTTTCCCCAATCTTATAAACAGTACATTTGCATAATGACTGAAACCAGCCCACTGAAGAAACAATGGGCTGTGAGATAGACCTAGACCTAGAGATAGTTGTGTGAGAGATAGCCTGTCTGGCACCAACAAAGAAATCACATTTTTCCCCCATTCTGATGCTCAGTTTAAACTTCAGCAGGTGTAATGACCATGTCTATATGCCTCAATTCATTCGAGTTGCTGCTATGTGATTGGCTGATTAGATATTTGTCTTAATGGGCAGTTAAACAGGGGTACCTAACAAGGTGGCCAGTATGTGGACCCAGATTAGTTTCTTCAATTAAATAGATATTTTTAACAATATGACACAAAACGTCACAAAAAATCCCTACAAAACATCCAGTGATGACTATATATTGAAATGCCTATAGAATAAGCATACCAACTGCCTTCTAAATGGTTGCTCATAAGCAACACTTACACTCAGCAGCTCTGACTACCAACAGGTAAATCTCTGGGGACCATAGGCTTGCCAACACAAACAAAATGAGGATAGCACTTTTGGTTTCCTGGTAGCTACCGCAGATGAAATTGCGGACAGTAGAACAATCATATTGTGCCTATATTGTTGAGAGGCCAAAGACAAAGAAGACTTAAAGCAAAACAGCTTGTATCTCAGAATTAACTCAATGGGTTTTAGCACTCAAAGCTCATAGTAGGTTCACATAAAGTAATAACAGTTGGCTAGCTATTTACCCAATAGAAGTGGGTGTTTGTTTGTTTTTTAAAAACAAGGAGTCCAGTTTAGAAAGTTGGGTTATAGCGAAAAATGCCTATTGCCACTTTTAAAAAAATAGCTGGCACACTGATTAATGTATAATAGTGAAAATAACCAGTGCTGGTTGCTGCAAGTGAAAGCCACAGTCAATACTCTTAATATATTCCATATACAACTTATACAACTTGAGGAGTTCCTCAAATTGTGTCATATAACATTAGATGAGTTTAAATAAAATGAAGAAATTTACTCACGGGATTTTAAAAAAAAGCAAAAAACTTTTTTTAGCTGATTCATAGGGTCCAACTTTGGGGGTTCAGTTTCAGATGATGAAGACACCAAATGATTTGACAGGCCTCTGTGGCCCTGCCTCTGTGTGTATACCAGTACTGAGGATATCTTTTAATCCAAAATCCCTTTTTTTGACAAAATGGAAGGAAAAACAAGGAAATGGCAGCAAACAACAGTTGTACAAATTGACCAGTGCATTGTGTTTTAAAAGTCCATTTCAACAGGTTCAGGAAATTGAGTTCATAATTCAGGCTCTGTTTTTGTGCCTGTCGACATGTTTTCAGGTGAGCGTATCTCTACAGTCCCTCCTCAGAAGTCACTGAGTCCACTGCATATGCACCACGATTCAACTGCAAGCACACATCATTCCTCTCATTAGTCCAAATCCACACATAGGAGGATCCATCCCAGTCACATTGGACACACAGATTTCCAGGGACTCTGATTGGCCGATGCTGGAAGACTGGTAGACCAGCACAGACAGTACAGTCCTCCACAGCAAAACCTGGAGATGAGGGTAAAACTATGTATATTAATGCTTTATATTAAGATTTCACCTGAGCATCTCAGTCACAGGATCAAAACATCGTTGGATTAGAACAGTACTATTTACCACTCTAGAAATCAACAGCATGCTGTTGATGAACTAACTCACTCGAGCTGAGAAGAGCTCTGCTGCTACGTCTGCGACTCGGCCTCCTGCCCTACTCCCACTACCCTCCGGATGCTCTTGATTGACAGGTACATCTCCTCCTCAGGGTCATAGTAATAAAACTTACTCAGGTAGGAGATCAGCGGTCTGGAAAGAGGTGAAAATACAGGCAAAAAATCAGTATCAAAATCAAAAGCTGGATTACTGAATGTAGAGATAAAGAAACAGAAGACACAAAAGTTTTAAACATCAGCACAAAGAATAAATGAAAACCAATCCAGGATTTTTCAAAATATCTCAGCTTTTGGTTGGATACCAATGAAACTATGCTAACACATACTGTTTTTATGAAAAACAAAATGTACCGCCCTTTTCTCTACCTGAATTATGTGGTTGGAGGTTGCTAGGTTAAAACCTCAGTAAGATCTATAAGTGAAAACCCATCAATAAAGAGTCTGTTAAAACCGTTCCAACACCTTGGAAAACAGCAGCATTATTCAGGATGCTGGCTTTCCACTCCTGTATATTTCAGCAAGTATATTTCCCAGTTGAAACTGAGTACCTGGGCAGTGGAAGCTCTTGGATGTGGTCGATGCGGACTATTTGTCGGATGCAAAAGCGACAGAGATGTTGAAGTGACTTCACGTTGCTGAAGCGAGACACAGGATACAGCAGCTGAACCGGAGTGGGAGGTAGTCCTGGGACAGAAAGAAACATTTTACTCAGTGAAACATTTTAATTTGCTCTTTCCCAATTTTTCTTTGGGCACACTGGTGGCCCAGTGACTAACATGTAGGCGTCCTTCACCGACTTTGTGTCCTCTTGTCAACTGTTGGGCCTGTAGCTTAATGGCCAAAAATTCTTACAAAAACATAGTTTTATTTGTTTTGAGACTTGCAGGACTTTTCTTAAAAGAGATGCTAGTTTCCAGCTTCGTACTTTTATTCTTGGAATCTACTAGAGCAGCATTTTCATTTTATTTACAGTTAATCCTTATTTATTGTGTACTTTCATGGCTTTGGGATGGTGTATCAGTTCATCCAACTCTCCTTTGGCTCTTCCCCTTTAAGTCAGCTTCTCTTAGTAAACAGGATATCTGATCTCACTGGCATCACGCAGACACAGAAGTAGATAAAACTGTGTGAAACTCAGTGCTTAGAGCAATGTGAAGTATGAACTTCTGGTTTACAGGGATTAATTGTACATACACTTCTCTATCAGCATAGGCATCCACCGCTTCAACCTTAGACCACTTCGACACAACTCACAAATGAAAATCATTTCTGTGGAGCGATCCTTTCAACTAACCTGTTGCATGTGAGTCAAGTATTCGTGCTCTTTTAGCTCCATTTTTGGTCTCTACAGACGCCTGAGGGAAGTATCCGTCTCTTTAGCTGCTAAAAGCAATAGATTTTTGGAGCTTTTGCCCTGGCTGAAAATTATATTATCGTGGGAATAGGAATTAAATAAAACAGTAGAGTTGTAGCTGTACAGGGAAGCAATGAGCTGAAATTCAATATAAAGCTCCCTAAAGCCCATGGTAGAAGCAGATGCAGCTGGTCCGTTACTACAAGACTCCTCACACATTTGATGCATGTGAATGTATAGATTACAGGCTCTTTAAGCAGCCTGATTCTGTCATGTTTAGCAAAGATTATTCAAACAGGTGTAAATGAAGTATTTGCTAGACTAGTAGAGGAGCAATCCACAGGAAATTGGCGCTCGGTGAGTATTTCTAGCTCAAGATTTAGTTTAATATAAATATAACAGTAAAGGATTCGTTTCAATCTGACTCAGTTATGTCTGATAACATTTTGCACAGATATATTTCCCAATCAGAAGATGCTACCTTACTTATTGTCATTTAGGTGTGATGCAGTAAACTACAGTGAATTGTGCGATATAGGTTGGCCTGAGGTCCACATGCATCACATCTGTGTCGGCATGATTCTCATCAGGGGTAAATCTGCTCACTGCTCAATGATATGTGTATAAATCGCACAGGTGGATGCAAAGGATACAATGGCATACAGTTACACTGTAGTATACACAAACTAGTGCAAATTTACTGTAAGACATAAATGACCAGATACCTTCACATGAGCATGATGCAAAACCTGAATGTAGACATAAAAATGGTACATATATAGCTATTCTCTCCTCTCCTCCCAGTCTCTCAGGCACTTCTCACTAAGGGGTAATTCAAATGTTTTTTTGATCAGTTGGAGCTGGGTGTTGATATAAAGCCTGTGTTGTTTCACCTGGGACTCTGGAGCGGAGGAAGTAGAGGAATTTCCCATTTTTGGAGTGCATGATGGCTCGCTCGATGAACTCCACCACAGAGTGACAGCGGTCCTCAAACTTCGGGTGACACCACAAACTGAACGTCCCTGCAGGCAATAAAAGAGGAATAGTTTCCTGTATGTACTGTATTATGTGTACTTTTTCAATATCTATAAATCGTACCCACATCAGTAACGTTTTTATAAATGCAGCAAACATGTCAAAGATGAAACTGTTCCTGGATAGTTCTAAAGAGACTAAAGAGAACAAAAAACAAAGCTACACAACAGGAAATTTTCATCAGCCTGTGCAGCTTTAAGATGTAAATCATGCCCTTTGGGTCCTGGAAATAATGCAACTTTAAAGGTAAAGTTCACCACTAAATCACTTTCACATACATTTCTACTGGCTTGAAGCACTATTTATCCTTTTAGATGGCTTTGATGTGAGGTGCCCAGTTTAGTAGAGCTTTGTGGAGCACGAAGAGCCAAAAAGCACAGTTGACACACTCAGCAACATTGCAGAAATCATGACAAAGTTGCTCAGAAAATCCAGAAGCCTTTTTGTAAACAGTTTCATGCAGAAGTTGTTTGCTTTCTACTACCAAAAAAGGGCATGCAGCTAGCAAACATTACAGCTGTCACACTGTTGTGCATATGAGCCTCTGATCACAGGGATACGCAGGCCTCATGCTGCGGAGTAATACAGCTGGCAAGTTAAAAAAAAAGAAAGTGTCATGGTTCTGGGTCATTTGACCCCTAGATAGTCTTGAGCTCCATGTTCAGTATGTTTAGTTTTGCTTCCCCTGTGGTGTCATGTTCATTTGTATCAGCTGTGTTCTCCAGGTGTTTCCACTTCCCTCATTGCCCTTCTGTGTATTTAAGTCCTGTCTTCCTTTGTTCCTTGTCTGTTCGTCTACCCGTGTCTGCTCTCCTTGCCGTGTTCATGGTGTGTAGTTTTCCCACGCTCTCTGTGTTTAGATCTTTGTTTAGTTTTTCCCCAGTTTAGGTTTTTGGTTAGTTTATCTCTGTGTTATTTTGCCTTTGTTTCTCATATTTCCTGCCTCAAGCGTTTGCGTTTGAGTCCTCTTAAATAAATACAGGGTCTGCCGCCGCAGACACGTGACAAAAAGAAATATTAAGGTAGAAATTACCTTAGAGCAGTTCATAATTACATAATACTGAATAAAAATAATTTACAAACAGCCAATATGTGAACAGACAAATGCTATGAGTGATTCGACTTCCTGTTGACTTCACAGTGGTTCTTTCTCTTGAAGCCTTTCTGCCCTCAGTTCATGCTGGGTCATGATGCATTCATGCAAACAAGATTGTGCTGATGCGAACATGTTGTGTCAGTGAAGGCTGCATATCTGTATAATGAATGTGTTTTCAGCCATGATGCTGTGGCCATGTAATAGTGACTCATTAATGTACAGCCCCAGTTATGAACATCTGCATGGGAGCGTGCGTACTGGAGTATGTGACCAGTCACACATTCATCTTTGTACAAGTCACCTTGTTAGTTTGTCACACATGTGAGGCGTGTGCATGTGGCGCCCTGTGAGTTATTCATGCTTCATGCGTTTTGGTTTCAATTTGCTCGATCTGTACAGGCCTGTCTGCTTACACATAATGTTTTCAGATCTGTCTATATGTTTACTGTAGACAGATTGCTATATTACTGTATGTAAGTCTGTATGTAGGTCTGTAGCTTATCTACTGAAATGGTGCTAATAGACTTTAAAACAGCAATATGAAGATTTGTTTGTCTCCTTTACATTAAAAAAATGCCAAACATACAATGACACTTTTATCGAACTCAGATTTTTGCATACAGTGCTTCCCGAGTTTTGTATAAAGAGACATTAACCTTTTTAATGTTGCTGATTTTGTCTGCTGGGTTGAGTCAGGTACAGTCTGTTTTTACTCTGTTAATTTATTGCAAACTACAGTTTGGAATCCAAAACAAATCCCCCCACGGGGACCAATAAAATTGCTGATATGATGAAACTGACTTCATCTCATCTGTAAGTCAAAGCCTTCTACTTGTCAGCTAGACCCCATTCCTACAGTTTTGGTTAAGGCACGTCTACCTTCTTTGCTTCCCCTCATATCTGCTATCATCTACTCTTCACTTACCACTGGAACTGTTCCTGCTTCCCTCAAAATTGCTGCCATCACCCCAATATTGAAAAAAACTGGTCTAGATCCCAATAATTTTGAGAATTTTCAACCTATTTCCAATCTACCATTCCTTTCAAAAATTCTTGAGAAAATAGTTGCCACACAACTCCACTCACATTTAACTAATAATAATCTGTATGAACAATTCCAGTCTGGTTTTCACCCCTCCCATAGCACTGAAACAGCCAATGATCTTCTTATGGCAGCTGACTCCGGTTTACTTTCCATTCTTATTCTCCTCGATCTGAGTGCTGCTTTCAACACTATTTCTCACTCTATTCTTCTCAGTAGGCTAGCCTCTATCAGTCTCTCCCATACTCCACTAGCCTGGTTTAAATCATACCTGTCTGATCGCACTCAGTTCATTCAACTCAAATCCTTTACTTCTCAGCCCTTTCCTCTGACCACTGGCGTGCCCCAGGGATCTGTCCTGGTGCCCCTTCTTTTCATTATCTACCTTCTTCCGCTTGGACACATTTTCCGTAAATACAATATCCAGTTTCACTGTTCTGCCGATCAGCTTTATCTGTCCACTAAACCTGATTCTGCTCTTCCCCCATCCTCCCTCACCCTCTGCTTAGCTGAACTAAATTCATGGTTCTCTTCTAATTTTCTCAAACTCAACAGTAATAAATCCGAGCTCCTCTTCGTCGGCACTAAATCAACATTATCCAGAACCAACAGTTTCTCTGTTACTATCAATAACTTGCCGGTCTTCGTTTCTTCCTCTGTGAAAAGCTTGGGTGTCATCCTCGACAGTACTCTATCTTTCAATTCAAACATTAATAATGTCACTCGGTCTGCATATTTTCAATTGTGCAACATTAATCGTCTCCGTCCTTTTCTCACCCCACATGCCACTGCCATTCTTGTCCATAGCCTTGTTACTTCCCGGATTGATTATTGTAATTCACTTCTTTTTGGTCTTACTCAAAAATCCATCCACAAGCTCCAACGCGTCCAGAACTTTGCTGCCCGTATCATCACCAGGACCCCTTCTATCCACCACATCACTCCTGTCTTGCAGCAGCTTCATTGACTCCTGGTCAAATATCGTATCAATTTCAAAATACTCTTGTACACATTTAAGGCTATTCATCATCTCTCTCCTCCATATCTCTCTGATCTGGTTCAGATCACCGCCCCATCTCGATGTCTTAGATCTTCTTCTTCCCTATCTCTCTCCATCCCCTCCCCTCGTCTTGCCACCATGGGGAGCAGGGCTTTCAGCTGCTCTGCTCCACGCCTCTGGAATTCCCTACCTCCTGATTTAAAAATTTCTCTTCCTTCTCTCTCTTTAAGTCCCAACTCAAAACTCACTTGTTCAAAATAGCTTATCCCACATAATCTCTCCACTCTGCTATTTTAAATTTGTTTTATGTCTTATGCTTTTATGATTGTGTAAACTGCTTGCTTTTATGCTGCTTTTTTTATTCTACTGTGTACAGTGTCCTTGAGTGTTCTGAAAGGTGCTTTCAAATAAAATTTATTATTATTATTATTATTATTATTATTATGTTGCTTTACATAAGATACTTTACACAAAAAAGTTCTATAAGTGCAAACTTGAGTAAAATCGTGCCAAAGTATTTTCTCCAGAGGCAAACATTACGTTTTTTGTGCTTTTATTCCACAAATGTATCTGTGTGAACAGTCTGACCTTTTTTGTTATTTGCCTTTGGTTCCACATCTCATTTTTATACTCAAACACTATAACTTGTGCACTTTGTATGCTATACTTGGCTCTCTAATGCATAAGGTGTTGTTTGGAACCTGCTGTGTCTGTCTGGCAATCAAGAGTGTGGCAATAAATCAAAGTCTAGATAAACATCTTCATCTTTAATGATGAAATTTTTGACACATTAACATTTATTAACATGTTGCATCCTTCTCTATGCCTATGCTCACCTGCAGAGTATGAATAGCATGAAAACTGCTTTTGTTTGGCAGCTCTTTCTAAATACACTTTGCACTAAGTGAAGAGTGGCTAAAGTGGAATATAGAGTACAGTTTGATGTGCACATTTATGTATCATACTTAGCTTGCGTGTGTGCATGAAGGTCTTACGTGACTCATTGTGGTAATATGTGCTCACAAATATCCACATTACACGCCTGAGATGTTGAATAACCATCATATGGGACTGTGTGAGTGGGTGTTTGTGTGTTTTTTGAAGCTCTATCTTTCATTTTAGATTTATTGTAAGAATAAGAAGAATAAGAATAACTTGACATAACTGTGAATCAACCTCTTAATACAGTTGTAACTTGCGAGACTTATACTTTATCTTCTACAAGGTTTTGTAGCCCTATAACTACGGTCCACATGCTTCCAAACATTTTATACAATGTGGAATATTTGCCAACTGAGGAGCACCATGAGGATTAGATCCTTTATTGGATTTAATGATGTAAAGTGTTTGCACTTCAACATTACTTGATACTCTTCTTTTATCAATTTCATGCTGACAAATATGAGATTGGTCAGAATGCAAAGATAAATCTTTACCTCCAAAACCTTAAAAGTCTGAACACCTCATAGTCTGAACCTACTATGACTGTCCACAAAAAAACAAACACACAGACAGAAAAGGAAGGAGGGCAAACTCTCTAACAGAATAAGCCTGTAAATTCAGTCCAGTACAACTTACCCAGACCTCTGAGCTCTATCCTAATGCTACCCATAATCTATAAACTCTATAAAAACTAAATAAGAACCATAACTGAATAATAATAAGTCTTACTAGAAAGATAATGACATCAAAAAACTAAAACACAACACATGGCACATGACACCAGCTATCAGTCTGAATATCTTAATGTCACTTTCATATCAGATACACAGAAAATCTTTGTCCAGTGACATCGCCGAAATATTTTTGAATGCAATGATTCCCTCACAGGAAAAGCTAACACCATACTACATGGAAACAATGCACATTAATAATCTTAGAAAAGGACTGGTACAAGTATCGTCAAAGCAAAATCTATCTTAACCTTGCAAGCTGGGAAGATGTGATAAATACAGCAGAATGATCAGTTTATAATAAACAATGTGGATTCTAATTAATTAAGATAAGACTGAAAAAACTGTTTGTTCTATCGCCTGAAGCATCATTGAAACCGTGAATATATAGCTGACTACATACGCAGCACTGCAGCCTCGCTTTGTCCATTTAAATTGACTAATAAGCTGGTTTGTAGTTCTAGTTCAGTGGATTACTCTAGAAAATTGCCTCTGTTAAGTTCATAAATAATCCCAACTGAGACGTGTGTGTGTGTGTGTGTGTGTGTGTGTGTGTGTGTGTGTGTGTGTGTGTGTGTGTGTGTGTGTGCGTGTGTGTGTTTCTCACCTCTGTAGTGCTCCATGCGAGTGTGGTGTGTGACTCCCTGTGATCTGAAGCTGAGGCTCAGGATGTACCGAGGGTCTGAGCTGTCACGAACCAGGAAGGATCCGTCTGGTTTACCCTTCAGCTTCATCTCCGCGTCCTCCCAATTCATGGGACCCCAGTACCAGCCGCACTGCAGGTTGAACCCCCACCCCCCAATAAAAAACAAAGAACACCCCCCCCCCCCCCCCCCCCCCCCAAAAAAAAAAAAAAAAAAAAAAAACAGAGAAGCATCCTTAGTTATGCTTTTCTTTTCTCTGATCAATAACCTTTGGAAATAACCTCTACATAAACAGATTGTAAAGCCATCCCAAAAAACAGAAGAAGACCTTGTACATTTTATGGATTTATAGGAAGTTACACTTTGTATAGTTGACCATACAATGAGAAGATACATCAATATCATCTTACCTTCTCCAGTTCTCTCAGACTGGCGGTGAAGTTGCTGGCTTCCGACCGCCGCAGGGCACACAGCATGGGGGGTGGGGCCTGTCTGATGGGGGGTGGAGCATCAGCTGATGATGGGTTGGAATGAGGAAGGGCCCGTAGGAAAGCATCTATATGAGAGATGTTAAAGGTGCCAGATGAAGCATTTTTAACATAAACATGTCTATACTACTAACTGACGCACATTAGGTGATTATAATGAGAGCGGGAAGTCACTAATCTCTGACCACAATTCCCATCATCCCTCGGGACAGATCTTACCATTGAGGCTGAGACTGTGCTGGATGGTAGTGTGGGAAGGAGGAGGAGGAGGAGGGAGAGGCAGAGGAAGAGACTGCAGAGAGGCGCCCATGACGCTCACTAGGAAAGGCCCAGGCTGGGGCCCGGCTATGTCATCTGGAAGAAGCGCAGGAAGGAAGGGAGGAAGGTAAAGGAGGTAAATGAAGACAGTAGGGAGGAAGGAGAGAGGAACGACCAAGAGAAGAAGAAAGAGTGAGGAAGAGGAAAAAAGAAAAGGTGTTAGGAAAGGTGAAGGAAGGAAGGAGGTTTTGTCAGCACCGTCGACAGAAAGTCTCAAGCTCGGAAATGAAACTTTACCACCTTTATAATTGACAAGTATTACACATAAAGACCAAAAACAACCACACATGTATCCAAATCCTATGAGTGTAATCAAACCTAACACATCCTGCTAGGTTGTCTAAAAACTATTAAATCAATCTATGAGCCACAGTGCCGCCCCGAGGGGCATGTTCTTTCATTACTATACACACACATGCAGTTTGTTTTCACTCAGTTCCATACAGCACTAAATGTGTATTAATAACCCCGGATAAGTGCACTACTAAGTAAAGTTTAAAACTGAAGCTGTAAAAAATACAAAAGCTGTGGATTTCTGAGGGTTTTTAAAACATCTTCACAGAGCACAAGAAAAGACCCGCATATCGTTGCTGACAGAAAATTAAATAGTCTCGATCACGCCTAATAAGTGCCTAAGTCCAGTACACATGTGGGTCTGAAAATAAGATAACCTTTGATAAAAACGCTACATTTGAAGTTCAGAAAATTGACATGAAATAATAAAACATAATGTATAAATAAATATTTCTCAATACATAAATTAATATGCAAACAAATGCAAAAAAGGGTATTAAAAATAAGTGCAGGCATTATTTAATAAAATGTCCATTTACTTCTGGTGTGTGTAATGTATATTCTTTTCCATTATTTATTTGTATTCTAATATATCAATCAATCAATCAATCAAGGCTTTATTCGCCACGTGCAGGTTGCCCTGCAGTGAAATAGGACCCCCCTCCCGACCTTACACACACAACACAGACATCACATGAGGATACAGGTCGGAGATCGGTAGCGTTACAAAAAAAAAACCACTGAAATATACACTACAATGGGAAAGTACAAGAGGAAAAAAAGAGACCTCTACTCTACTGGGCTCCTGGGAGGACAGCATGAGAACAGGAAACAAAAAAACTCCTCTGCACAAAAAAGCACATAAATGCCCACAGCACAACATTATGGAACACGTGACAAGCCACAGGGTCGGGTGGGGGGTGAGGAGTAATCCGACTCAATCTCCCGTTGGAGAGCCGTGAGCTTCTCCATGATGTTATCAAACTTGCCTCTGTGATGTTGTCATTCTTGTGCTCAAAGAGCCGATTCTGAGAACTCACGACCACAGTGAGCCTCCCCAAGATGTAATCCAATTTGCGCTCAGAGATGTTATTCCGAGCGAGCCCCTCCAGATGTAATCCAGTTTGCACTCAGAGGTCTTGTTCTGAGTATTCACGGCAGCCGTAAGCCTCACCAAGATCTTATCCGTGCTGCACTTAATGAGCCCATTTTGAGAAACTCACACCTCTTCCCATCGTTTCAATCCCAGCGGGCGGCCTTGTGGGGGTTTGAACAGCCAGTTCCGCTTTCTTAATTCTTCGATAAGTCAGGGCCAAGCCAGCTCCAATCAGCAAGAACCCTGTTACCATGGTTCCGAATAGGTAGATATCTTCAGCACTCAGGCTCACCCAAGCCCAAACTTCTCATTGAGAAATGGGTGCCAATTGCATTTAGGGACCAGTTGATCAAATCCATAATTCCTCTTTTAGGTTTTAGAGAACAGACTTTGAGAGAGTGTTCCAGGGAAAAGTAATACAAAAAACACGAGACTAGACAAGGACACAAGAGGCTAAGCAGGGAAGCTAAGGGAGAGGAGGAGAGGAGGAAAGTGCGACCGCCTTCGTCAAGAGCAAGAGCAGGATATATATATATATATATATATATATATATATATATATATATATATATATATATATATATACTCTTATTTATGTGTTGTTGTTGTTTTTGTTTAGTTCAACTCGCAGCAGTAGAAAACATCATCTACCAGTCAGTACAAACTGTATTACCAAAAAACAAAGTCAGTGGAAGTAAAAATAGACAAACAGGAAGACTAAATGTTTTTCCCTCTTCTTTGCTATCGATTGAGTCACTGCATCCAGATTTCAAATTAAATCTGTAGATTGCTGTTGACCTTTCAAAAGCTTCCACAATCAGATTACAGCAGATTATAAAAATTCGTCTGTGTCTGAGTTTCCAGAAATGTCCGGCGGTAACCAAAACTACTAAGCAAGACAGAAATATTAAAAGAAACTGCCTGGGCTTCAATTCCATCTGAGCTATAGCCCAGCTGCAGTGAAGCTCTCTGAAACCAAAAGCTTACAAAGGTTTGTTTTTTTATGGGCTTTATACTTTATGGATACTGTAAGTGAACTGCTACTATTGGAAGAAGACGAGAAAGAGAAACAGAAACTGACAGGAAGTAGAGAAAAGTACCTAAGAGACTGAGACTTCGACGAGGAGGGGGTGGAGGAGTAGGTGGGTGTGGGTGTGGCGTATTCGCCCCTCGCCGTGAAATATCCACATCCACTAGAGAAACGGTCTCACCTGAACACAGGAGGAAGAAAAGATAAGAAGAAATTGAGAGAAAGAGGAAAGTGAGCAGACGGTAAGACAGTGAAAGGGGCTTTGTGAACCTGTAACTGTGTGTTGTTTTGTCTGTGCTGCAGCATGCCATTAAAGCTGCACCAGGCAGGATGTTTATGGAAAATTACACCCAGCTAATCAGCCTAAATCACTACAATAAAGGAGAACATCCCATCTCAGCTAATTGAAATGCTGCACATTCAATGTTTACCGAAGTCAAACCCTGCAGTAGGGCATAGTTGCTGGCAGGGAAAGAAACAAAATCAAAGGGTTAAGAGCCAAACCCTCAAGAGCAGAAAAAGCTGGACTTGCCCACATCCAGTCTCAGCCACCAACATTGCTTTAGCTCGCTTTTTGGTTGTGAAACATCACATACAGGCTGGGCTGGTAAACATGAGCAAGCCATGGGCACGGCTTCAGGGTTTTGAAAGTCCCCAAGATTTCAAACGAATCATCCTCACAAACTCTGCAACATGAAGCAATGCTGGGTGCAGCTTTAATGTTTTGGTCTAATTGGAAGTTGAGAAGCTTGTGCTCACAAACTCCAAAAATTCTCAGTCTGTGAGTAATGTGGGAGACTGCATAGATGGAACGTCAGAGGCCGCCATAGGTGCTGAATCAAGTTTTGCCTTATGAGCCACAAACCTTCTCTCCCTTTTTACCTTTGTGCTAAATCAGCTTTTATCTACTGCACCAGTTGCAGTTTTAGCATGTAGTGTTTTAGTAAATTGTGAGATGACCATGTTGGGGTCTCACTGACATCATAAAGCTCCAAAAGTAGAAAAAAAACTGAATGAAACTGAGCATTAGATCTTTTTGAAGACTGAGATTTGTAGCCACAGATATTACTTTTATATACAATTACATCATTATCTGAAACATGGAAAAAAGAACATAACAGGTAACTTTAACAACATTTGGTCTCACTATACAATCCAGCGTTATAGGATCTACTTCATGATTTATAGTTGTAAACACTCGCCATACTTAATATCTAATCTCAACACGTAACATAAAAACACTTTATATCAGGTTCATGTTGACTCAGTTTCACATTCTACTGCCCCAAATGCTTTCTACAGCACTCGCTTCTGTCAGTCTGACCTAGGGCAGCTGTGGCTACAACTGTAGCTGCCTCCACCAGTGTGTGAATGTGAGAGTGAATGAATAGTGGAATTGTAAAGCGCTTTGAGGGCACCGAAAAGCGCTATATAAATGCAATCCATCATTATTTATTTATTTATTTATTTAAGTATTTATTGTCATTGTCAGAGAACAATGAAATTGCGTTTGGGGCTTCCGTACAACCCGTAAATACATCATTATTATTATTATTATTATATGTGGCTTAATCTGCACTTCTACAAGTGCACTACTTACTCCTGTCTAAATAACTTGTGCTTAAAAACGCAGGGCCAGCTGTTTTTTGGACTTATTTACAAGTCGATAAAATAAAACTACATTTGTGAACATTTTACATCTGCAGTGGGAATTAATGAGCTTGGATCAGTATTTCAAAGAAGTTTGTCATTTGGAGTGAAATGTGCTTACTTGTTTCTCTTATCTTGCAATGTTTGTCCAAAAAAATTTAAAAGGGTGAAAGAAAGATATAAACTGTCTAATTTCATTCTTATGACTTGCTAACTGCGCATATAGGATGGAAATCATAGACTTTATAGGGCTTTTCGTGTTATATATTTTGTGCTAATCTTGGCTTCTTGCATCAGCTTCTTGGATAGAAATGAGACTGGAAGTGTCTTCCAGTGTATCCTTGGACTGCCTGGCTTTGACATCAAGCTAACATTTTTACTAACATGTGGAAGTGTTCCACCATTGATTGTTCTTCTTATGTGTTTTGGGTGACAGACTGGATATGTTTGACAGGTATGTGTGATTTTATTAAGAAAAATATTCCCCGAAAAAGTTCTAAAACAAACTCCAGACTCAGCTTTAAATTAATCTTCAGACTGTCACATTACATCATTTCATCTTTCAGAAACAGGACCGTGTTTTGGAGGAGGAATATATTTTTGTGATGGGATTCAATGTGAAAATTTCGGATATGTACAGAGAGAGAAGGGGTTATGTGAATTAGTTACTACAAATTAACGTCAAAGATAGTAAAGGCAGACATGAAGAAGTTTTAAAATTTTTAAAAGTTGTAATTTTGTTATTTATGCTGAATTTTTTTAAATTTCATCTTAATAGGTAAACTGTCCTTAGTCACTGAAAACAATATTGATCGTATTATACTGTTTTTTGTTTCCATTTAAATGATCAAAAGAGACCATTTTCACTCAAGCCCCACCCACTTGCTAATTAAAACTCCTTTCTAATGAGCAGTAGCCAATCAGAAGAAAAGTGGCTTAAAACAAGATTGTTCTTAAAGGTGTAGGTGCTAAAACAGCTTGTCTTATGAGTTGCACCAACACTCAGTGCAAGATGAAAAAGGATTGTTTAGAACTCCGAATTATGTAAAACCTCCCAAGTAACATCCAAGAATAAAAATATAGAGCTGGAAATTAGCATAATATGTTCCCTTTAAACATCTATTGTTTAGTTTTATCAGCCCCAAAGCCTAAAGTAGATTTTAAGGTTAATTACCAGCTTAAACAACATGTGCTTCGATTCAAAGTATGAATGTTTTGCCAAATGGAGCTGAAGTTGTGATAATTATTGCAGCAAAGAGTATATCTGCTCGTCTTTTCTGCTGCGACTTAACTGGTGAAAAAAAATAAAACTTAATATCTTAAAGGCTCCTCATGTGTACTGTCACTGACTCTGGTAAATCACACCTCTGCTCAGGTTATTGTTGGATGTGCCAGGAGCTTGACACAACATTCCTCCGTTTTGTCGCTTTTATGTGACAATAAACTGAATATTTTGACGTGGTTGTGGCTTCTTTTTTTTTTTCTTTTTTTCTTTTTTTTTTTGAAAAATTAGTACATTCAGAATTCATACATTTCTTTCTCAAATTAACAGTTATACTATTATGTTGATTATTTACAAGCTTATCAGAAGGTTTGGGTGATGGATATCAGAGGGGTTTTCCTCTTTGAGCACAAAGTTGTGAGAGAAACAAAACCAAAGCCAAAGCAACCCTTACCAGTGAAAGTTGAAAGAGAGGCAGAGAGGGAGGCTGGGGAAAAGGCACTGTGGGCCCTGGTCAGTCTGGGCTGGCTGTGGCTGAAGAAGAAGAAGAAGAAGAAGAAGAATTATGAGAAGAGAATTAGATTGCAGAAGAAGTATTAGTGCAGTCTCTGCTTAGCTTTAATAGTGTGTGGGTCCTGCAGTCTCTCTCTCTCTCTCTCTTTTTTTGCATTTTCTGTTTGATGCTCTTAGCTCCAGCACTAAAGACTTCTGAAGCTATGTTTTTTAATCATAGCCTGCCTTCAGTGTGCTGCTGTGAATAATGACTTAGCTGTGAAGACAATAGAGTGTGACAAGCCAGAAAGGTTAGAACAAAATCTCAGCATCTAATAACATGTAGCACCAAAAAGTTCTAAAAGAAAGATCTGGCACATGAGAGAGTTCAAGCCTCTGGAAATCAATGTTCAGCTTACAGAAAAGGTTAGGATGTTTCACTGGCCGAAATTTAATAATGGACTTCCTATTTCTTATGTTAGGTTAGACTTTTTAAAAAGTCTCTGACCTACATGTATTAAAACAGCTTTTATGTTTTTAACTTGCTATGTTTACTTGTTCTGACCCTGACAGAAGATCTGTTTATGATTTCTTACCTGTCTGCATCCTGCTCAGCACCCGCTGCACACGCCATGTCCACCAGACTCCCGG
Source organism: Perissodus microlepis (assembly GCF_051167445.1). NCBI lineage: Eukaryota > Metazoa > Chordata > Actinopteri > Cichliformes > Cichlidae > Perissodus > Perissodus microlepis. The sequence goes on from NC_140466.1 coordinate 37,418,523, forward strand.
CAGAAGATACTGAATAAGTCACTGAGGGCCTTTTGTCCAAAAGGTGACTGGAGCCGCTGCAGCTTTTAGTCCGGAACAATTTGCTCAGTCTGATCTTTAACGAGCCCTTTTTTGACTTCCCTGGAACTTTGAGCATCTTTTCCCCGCCCGTGGCCCTGCCCGTGGGAGTCCGGGGCGCACTGGCGCACCGCTCCGGCCGCCTTCTGGGTGTCGATGCCTGGCTCAGGTTCGGGCTTGTGGCCCAGGGCGAGCTCTGGGCCGGGGTAGTCGACGATGACTTGGCTGAAGCATGCGTGACAACCTCTGTATTCCCACAGCTTACCTGCGAGAGCCGGCCGGATAAGTTCCCGTGGAGGCTGCACACCTGCGTGGCAATGTGCGCCGCAGCCGCTGCTTCTGTCGCCGTCTCCTCCACCTGCCTCCTCAGTTCCACTTGAAAACTGCTGATGGAGAAAGCCCCGGACATTTTCTGAACTATTTCCCTTTTCCTGTTGAGTAAAAACTCCCGGCGTCCGTTTTCATCATCTGCCTCATCCTCCGGACACTCGTCCATGTCCAAACCGTCAACGTCCCCGTTCCCCAGCCCTTCCAGCACCAACAATGCGTCGCTAGTCTCTGTTGGGTCATCGCCGGGCTCTACTCCCCCTCCTGCCGGCCTATGTGCACTCTGACACGAACAGTGTGGGAGCTCGCCTGCTTTGAACAGCATTTTGGGTACCGCGCCAACCCCAAGCTCCCCGAACCGCCGGGCCAGCTCAAACACGGCTCCTTCCCTGTCCCTGGTGGCGCATCCCCATTTAGAGTCAATCACGGTGAGAGGGTTAGATCTCTCAGTCAACACGGGCCACTCTGGCGTAGTGGCGATGAGTCGATGCCGGTGGCATAGCTCAGCCGCTCCCTGCATCTCCACAGAGGCTGGCGAATGCGCTCCCCATGTCCGGTCTAGCAGGTTCTGCTGCTGCTGCTGAACCTCTCTGACACTCAGAGTGTTGTTATTGACCGCTGGGCTGGAGCAGCCAGATCCCGGGCTCTGATCCAGAGCATCCCTCGGCTGATTCCTACGGTCTAATTCCAAAATCCCCTCTCCGTTCCGCATTATATTGGAGAAGACTAGCAACTGAGGCCGTAGGCCGGGGCTGGGAGCGAAGTCAAACCCCTGGGCCTCCATGGAGCTCTGCGGCGGCGGAGGCGCGGACAGTGAGGCTCGGCTCTCCGTTACCCCAGAGTCAGGTGCAGCCGTGCTCTCGGTGCTCGGCTGTGCTTTGTTCAGGTGGCTGCTGGGATGCTGGAGGCCCTCCGTTGGATCTCGGCTTATATCCAAACCCGCTTTGACGCCGCTGTGAGCCAGGACCTCCTTCCCCAGCCCTGCCACCACTCCTCCCGGCGGCAGATTCCCGTTTTCTGCGTCCAAGCGGTCATCCTCGGCCACGGAAACCAGGCGCATCAACACAAAATCGGGCGACATATCTTGAGCGTTGCTCATAATTGTTCGTCAGGATCACGAAACGAGAATTGCTAGGCGATCTGCTCTTCACATAGCTAACCGCATAGATCTCGTTCCTATAATAAAGAAAGGACCAAGCCGCTGCTGCCTCCCATAAATAGGCTATGAGCGAAAACGTTAAAAAAATATATCAGGCGATGTTTTCATCCTCCTCCTCCCCTTCGCCAACGCAGCGTCCGTTAAATATGTTGAAGAAATGCGTGCAGTTTGCTCCGGGCAGCAGGCGGACCCCTGGGTCAGACATGCGGTCTGATTTCAGTAGAATAAAAGCCAGCAGAGTCTCCGGTCAGTGACCACAGTCTGCCTCTCTGTTCCGAGCCAGGCCCCACCCGCTCCTCCTCCGCTCAGCCCATAATATCACTTTATGATGAGAACCATAAATTCGACGACAGCATCTTAATATCACAGGGTTGGCCTATCCAGCCTCACATCTGAACAACTGATTTTTGGTTTTCCGTCTTCATAAGGGGACGAGGGAAATATACAAATAGCCTACAGGCTACACATGTTTTTTTCCCCTTCCCCCCTAGACATTAGTACAGCTCTTAAATGGAATTCAAAGACAAATAGAAACGCCCTCAATATTTTCATAAAGAGGTTGTTGTAAGCCCGAATCTATTAAAGTTGCTTTTAGTAGATTTTCACAGGTTATCAGAATATTTAATAAAAATTAAAAAAAAAAAAAAAAGCAGTGTGGAAATGTATGCAGAACCACTAGGAAACAATTTCACGCTCCTTATGCTCTCATGAAGATGGATTACCCTTTTATTTATGAAGTAGCAAACTGTGCAAAAGTTTTTGCGCCAAAATAGACTTGAAGTACCAAAATTAAAAGTAGTCATTATGCAAAATATCCCTTATCAGAATCATATTACTGGATCATAATTATTGACTCATTAATGCATATATGATTTTAATGTTGCACCTGCAGATGATTTCAATCATTAATGCTAGTTTTATATGTAATAATACAGCATCATATGATTTATATCTTGAAATCTGCAAATTAATAACTAATACCAATAATATACTGAAAATAAACAGTATGTACAAAGAACAATATTTGCTGAGATGAACAGTACACCAGGTGGGTGACATTAGGGGACCAGTGCCGCCCCATGGCACTCCTTCTGGAAGAACCCCTGACAGATATGTGCCAGGCATGGACAACAGGTTCAAAGAACAAAGAACAATGATTCCCTATATTTATCTCAGCAGTTGGTTCAGACCAAAATAGAGGTAAAACTAAGCATGTGTTGGACCTATGCTGGAACACAAAGTAGTCTTTCATGTCAAACTTGGTCAAAGCGTCTTACCGCGTTTGTCTTCGCTCCTGGCAGTGATCACAAGAGGTCCTTGTCAGGAGAATGTAAACATAGGTTGTTGTTATTTCACCTCAAAGATGAAACGCAGCGTTTAGGGATATCCACATGTTCTCCAGTTCTTTCAGTTATTGACTGCAAAAGATTGTCATTCAGTCATTTTATTAAAAAATTATGTTAGTTTGTCCAATTACCTTTGGGTCTCTAAAATGACAGACGTAACTCCTAAACTACTTATTAAAGCACACAGTCTACACTTTAGAGTTACAAACAAAGTGTAATTATCCAGATACTGGGACTTCACAGTATCTGCTTCGAGGAAGGGTTTGTAAGCCTTACTCACATATAGCTAACAAAATACAAAAGAAGATTTCAAATTACTGTCGGCAAACTAGGAGAGTTTAAAAAGAGCATTCATTAAACAGAAACAATAAAATAAGAACCAGGTTCATATTCTTACTGGAGTCTTGTCACCAGTACCTATATTATAGCTCTTATCTAATGAGATGCTGGAAAGAGAACGAGTTCCATGTGGCACAGTGCCAGATATCTGATGATGAAGACCCACTTAAGAGCAAGTTTATTCAATCTTCTGACAGAGTGCCACTTTTTACATAAGGTTGTGTGTCTTATTGTTGGCTTCATCCCACAGATTCAGACAGTGTGGTCACCCTATTACATTTGATTAGCAAGTGAAATAGGGTGACTGTAAGCTGCTGTAGCACATGGCAGCTCCTCAGCTGACTGATAATGGCAGGTCTAACAGCCAGCAGTATGTACATGGAGACTATCCAAATATACCCTAGTGCTAATTTGGCTTAGTGAAGTTTAGGTGGGAATTACAGAGAGAACAGCAATGGATGATCTCCGAGGGGGAAAAAAGAGAAAACTAGAGCTAAAAATAAAAGTTAAATACAAATAATAAAACGGAAAAAGAAGAAGCGGATGGAAAACAACGACAGATGATAATAACTGCCTTTTTAAGTGAACAGTAAACAACATCCCAACACCTCACTGTGAAACAGGGCTTTGCCTTTCCTGCATGTGCCACTGATACATGTGAGGCAGTAGAAAACCAAATTAGACAGTAATAAAACACAGGAATTCAACCAGAACAGAAACACCTGCCCAGTGTAAAGCAGCTGTGAAAATATGTAAAGAACAGACACACATGCAGAGATTCCTAAATTTATTAGAGACATATGTCCCCTTCAAATTAAGCTGCCATCCACAAGGAGTAGAATAGCAAACAGGCCAAACCCACACACCTTTCTTTCTAAGCTGAGTGTCCCATTCCAGCTCCAAACAACACTGTTAAAGTACCAAGGGCATGTTATTTAAGGAAGCAGTTAGATAACAGAACAAAAAGCCATAAGTCCATAACAGGTTAAAGGACAACTGATATTATAATTGATACACATCTTAAAAAGGAGGGGACCTAATTATCGATGTTTACAGCATTACCTTCATGGTTGCTTTACCTTTTACATGGAAATATCTCAGTCCGGTTTGTTACAGAAACTGTTTTGGCTTCTGACACTCGTTTAAACAAAACCATGAACCTTCCCTAACCTTAACCGGTGTGATTCTGGTGTCTGTACTGCCACTGACAGAGGTCTGGATGTGAACCTTGGTCATAGTTGTGTATTTTGTATATCTGCCATCAAACCCAAGTTACCCAGCCAGTGATTATGCTACTGCTGAAGCATTTCCATGGAAACAATAATGATATTGTAAATAATACATAAATATAATTTCTAGAAGACAGGTTTGCAAAGGTTTTAATCTAATATTAAAACACTGCACTATGGTTCATAATACTCACAAAAACAATCCAATAATTCAGAATAGTTATAATAATGATGAACAGCAGAACAGTTACAGTTACAGATACAGTTTCCTTCAAGGGAACAAATAGACCCAAATCAAAATGCCCAAACACAGCATGACAGAGCCGCTGGATCCACTCACTAATCCGGTGGTCAGTCTTCCTTTTTCATTTAAAAAACTGAGCTATGCTGTTGTTCTGTTAACTTTCAGTATGTGAAAACTTTGCAGTAAATGCTGAAGACTGCAGTCATTTTATCATTTTTGATTTGAATACTTACAAGCTAACCTTCTCACAAAGGCCGTGCTAACATGCTGATGATATAAGGGCTCAGACTTTGGACCACAGACTGTATATCAAAGATGGCTATAGCCACAGTTTCCACTTGTGATGCCAATGTGGAAGTGACTTAAACCTGAATCTCACTAATGGGGAGCAGGGTGCAGTCGAAATAAGAACTGAATGGAATATAAATCCATGTAAAAACAATCTTTTGGCTCCCTTGCTCTATGATCTCAGTAAACAAGTTCCTGTTGGGTTTATAGTTTCAAGTCGTGATGATGATGTTTATTTTATACAGTCTGGTCATATGTAGGATTAATCATTTAGAAAGGCAACTTTCTCATCAAATCTGGTTATAAAATACTGAGATCCCTGAAGTACTCAGACTGAGGATTTGCAACATGATTTCACTAACCAAAAGCATGATGTCATGGTGTTAGTGGCCATCTTTTATTTACGCTCTATGAGAGATCACCATTATTGTGACTATAAGCACAATATTTAGGTTTTTTTTACTCAGGTATGAATCATCTGCAGGATACCGCAAATGTTTGTACAAAATGTCACTAAGAAGCCATAGTACTTGGAGAGAACCCACACAGAGACAAACTGACGTTTTAAGAAAGGCTAGCCAACAAACCAAACTAACATGCTGTTGTGTCTCCACCTCAACCATTACCTGACCCTAGAATTAAGGTTAGAGCCTGCACACACAACAACAAACACACTTGATGCAGTAACAGAAATAAATACAAGTACAAACATGGAACTGATGATTATGTCAGTAACGACAGACATTTGATTGGTTTAATTTAAAATGTTTGGTGTGGAAATGTTCATTTTGTGAGTGCCCTAATAACCATCCTAGTAACTGGTACCAGCCCATATCTGTGTGTTATGAGCTGTCAATGAGCTATGCCAATGACATTTTCCAGTTCTAAATGTCATACACGATAAGATGCGGACTGTATTGAGAAGTGGTGCGACAAAAGTAAATATGTAGAAATATATATCTTTGTTTAAATGAAGCGTAGTATGAACACAGCAGTAGCTTAGCTTTAAAACACTGAACAAAGCGCTCCAAAGACGCAAACCTCCACACTGACTAGCAGTGTTGTATTAACGCTGTGAGACAGGCAGATGGCGCTGCAGGTCATTCTGTAGTGATAGATGACGCTGCTGCTGAGTGCAGATAATGCTAGGAGAGTGGATGAAGGCCCATTAATCCTTACAGTGTGTGTGTGTGTGTGTGTGTGTGTGTGTGTGTGTGTGTGTGTGTGTGTGTACATGTAAGCCACAGAGATGAAGGCAGTGTTTGCTCATATTTGATGTTTATGTGGAGTAATCAAACTAACAACCTGCTCTGCAGAGCTGAATATTGATGTGATGAAGCCCGGGGTCATTATACATTGTTTTTCCTTATACATCCTTTCATCTTATATTTACTCTCGTTCAGTACAGTCTTCTATATCATTATTTATGGTCTATTTTGCATTGCGTTCCTTCTAGATGTTCCGGCTCTTTTAGTTCTTTTATTTGCTTTTAATAAACAAGCCTCTAAAATAATATTTACATGAAACTGTCTTTACTTATTTACTTAGTTATCTTAGTTATTATATTACCCACTCAACCCCTGAATACCCCAAACTCTTATCTGCAGCACCTCGGGTGGTGCCAGATCAGTCAGCACTGATGTTTGATATGGGATCAAACTGGAACAACTTGAAGACCTCAGGAGTGAACACTGTCACTTTATTTTGTGTGCAATATTAGAACACCCTCATATATGAAGAGGGGGATGGATAGACTTAAAAGCAAGTTCTAGGCTAAGTCACAGCAAAAAGTTTTGACTGCATAATTTGATAACTGAACGCAAATATTGTGTAGGCTGAATCTGGCATAAATTTGCATGAATTCCAGAGTGGATCTGTACCGTTATGTTATTGTAGGAGTGTGTTCAGATATCAGTTATAATCACGCAATGTTCAGCTGAGAAGAAAAACAATCTGAGCTGGTAAGACTGAGAGTTCACCCCAGTGTTTTATCAATTTCTTCTTCAAAAAAAAACAACAAAAAAAAAACTTGCGAAATCAAAATATGCAGTGCATGTGTGTCCCATCATCAACAGGGATTCCCTTGTTACTCTTCACAGTGCACAGTGTATTGTTTTAAATTGTCTTTAATGGCTTTCAGACAGATTACATTTGTTGGACTGAAGAAAAAGTTCAGATGTGACAACTTCTAGTGCCTTATTAGCTGCGCACTTGAACGTGCATGAAATGATTAATAACATTACCAAGTAGATAAGCTAGAAGAAAAACGGTAGGTATGAATGTGACTCATGGTGTGTTAAAGCTTCATTTCATCACTGCACTTGTCGTTTGCGTGTTTTTCTATATAGATGCACGAGAACAGTCTGACTTATTGTGTTCCTCAAGCTCGACTGCACCACCTTCGCTGTTCTGCAGTGAAGTCCCAAGGAGGGAGTGTGTGTGTGTGTGTGTGTGTGTGTGTGTGTGTGTGTGTGTGTGTGTGTGTGTGTGTGTGTGTGTGTGTGGCTCACAGTTGAGGAGGGGGCTGGGGCAGGAGATTCTCAGAAACTGGTTGCCATAGTCACCAAAACTAGTCTTCTTGCCCGCATTACTCCTCCCATCATACATCTGTGTCGCCTTTTCTTTCATCACGCTTCTCATACATCTTTCACTCACCAGTGTGCACGCACACACACGATTGTTACACCAGTGTTATGGTATTTGCGAGCTCCCCCACCACACACAAAAACTAACAAATGAACTCATGCGCCTAAACAGAGAATAAACTCCCTCATGCTGCAAAAACTTAGAAACAAAAAACTGAAGTATAAGTGTGGAGGTTGTTAACACTTTACATCCTGTGGCCTCCACTGTGTGTGTGAGAGAGAATGCTCGTCTTTCTCTCGTGTACGAGGGGTTAATCCATCCAACCATCCAGCCAGTAGAGATATTTTTGATGGATGTCCAAATGCAGCAGAGCTTAACCCTCATCTCTGACTGAATGCATCATCCTCTGCTTTGTGAACACGCACGCACACACACACACACACACACACACACACACACACACAACAGATGTACCACTCTCATCACCTTTAAGCACTGGTGAGGGTTTGTCAAAACGGAGGGGGGAGTTCGGGGCTGAATGAAAGGAAGGGGAGGACGGAAGGCGGGAGGCAAGGAGAGAGGGAACGACGGTAGAGAGGGGTGGGACGAGCATCATGAGCTTCCACCCGACGGGCTGGAAGCTCTGTGGAGCAACAGATAGCAGAGCGGGAGGCAAAAGAAGAAGGGAGAAGTCTGCTCTCTCTCTTAACCTCCCTCCATCTCTACAACATCTCTCCTTCTCTCCTCCTCCCATCTGACGCAGGGAGCCCCAAGTTTGAGGTTTTTCCTCTCTCCTCCTTCTTGCTGCGCACACTGCGTTTTCTTTGCACTGGTGATTGTAAAGCACGAGAAACGAAGACTGAGCGCGACGGCACGCTAGAGACACCTTACGGGAAACAGAAATGCGAGGATTGCTCCCCTCGTCACTTTTATCCTTGCACCACCACCGAGGACTCGCAGGTTCAACTACATCTTCGTGTTGACACGAGCTCAGGCGTGCTTGGTTCCGTGCGGCGCACAGATGGAGCTGTGCGGTCCGAGTGTGAGTGAGAGCTCAGCAGAGCGTGTGGCAGCGTTGTTACCGGATACCTGCTGCTGCAGTGCCTCCCAAATGTGAAGATGAAAAGTTCAAAACAACATGTGACGGGTTATCACTTCAAAGGAAATCCAAAAGGGGCAAAGCGTGCTTCAGCTGAGTGACCCCTTCAGTTACTTCCCCCCCTTTTTTTCTTCATCAGCGTGCGTCCAGGATGGATCCCGTCTGGCTTCTCCTCCTGCTGCCATCCGTCCTCAGAGCGCAGGTGGCTTCAGATTTCCCATCAGGCGTCACAGTGGAGACGACCAACAGCACTGACTCATTGACAAACAATACAAGAACTTCAGAAAACTCCACCAGCCCCTCCACTTCCTCCACTGCTGCAGAGCCGTCGGGGTTTTCCACTTCAGAAGCTCCCACAGAAATAGAGGATGACTGGTCACCGGCAGAGACATTTCTGTACACCGGAGACCCCTCGACTCTGGTAGTGGGCCGTTGTTCACGGGCGTATAGCACCCGTGGGCAGATGGGACCCCTGCCCCTCAGCTTCACCGCCCCCCTCAGGCCAGCTATGGATGCACTAGCCAACACTGCCAACTTTCTTAACATGATCTTCCAAGCTAGTGACCTGCATGAGAGCACGGTGCAAGAGGATATGGAGTGGTACCATGCCCTGGTCCGTGCCCTTCTAGAAGCTGATGTGCTCATCCGGCGGGCCCTGTTTACGTTTGATGCTGACCCAACTGCCCAGGTGCCGCAGGTAGTGCTCCATGCAACTCGCAGCCCAATGGCTAAGGTGCAGACAATCATCCTCCAGGACTTATCCAAGGCATGGGAGAGCCTGCACCCACCTGCCCCTGCTCCTGATGACAGCTGGTTCAGAAAACTGAAATTCCCAGAGTCCAGCCAGCCAATTACAGCCCTGTCCAAACGAGTGCTCCTCAATGACCTCAATACCTTGGACACACCTAAGTGGGGGCAGGGTGACAGCTATGTGACCAATCGCAGTGGGGTACGCTGGGATAGTGCTCCTTTTCTGGACTGTATGGATGAACGCTTTGTGCCTGGCTGGATGCTCACACTCTCCACCTCCTTCTTTGGTCTCAAGCCTGACCTGACACCAGAATTCAGGTTACGGCCTGCACACATACAAACAAACAAACATGCACAAAGCAAGCAATAACAGTCACATAAATACAGGCACACACATAGAAGTGACACCTCTGATGATGTCAGTAATTATAGAAATGTGGTTGGTTCACTTTAAAATGTTTGGTTTGGGAATGTTCATTCAGTTTCCTAGTAACCGTCTTAGTAATGATGTGAATCCATTGATCTGTGTGATGAGCTGTCAATCAGTGGTGCCAATGACATCTTCCAGTCATAAAATGCTATTATACGTTTTGTATTATGAACAGAGAAATTTGCATCCACATTGGGAGCACTTTTTTCAGTCCTTTGAATACTCTTAGTAATGTGAGGGTATTAAAGAAAAACATTTAAGTCATAATTTTTTATGTAAAATCATGCCTAATAAGACCATTAACGATCTTGTTGCATTTAAATACCTGTTGTATCGATTGGTCACTGTGAGCAGAGTAGTTTAAACAAAACTCCAAGTCCATTTTACCCGCTGAAAATGACAGAAGCTAGCACTCTGAAATGAATTTACAATAACACTCGTGTTTGAATGTGTTTGAAGAGTTTAATTAAATATAACATTTGAAATAGAATGTCTTGCATGGTCAGGCAAAATGTGCAGTAGCAATTTAATTCAGTTCAACAGGACAAAACACAGACTAGAGAGAAGTCAAAAGTTATTGACCTGTAACAGCAGGATATAAACACATGGGGAGTAAAAAAGAGGGGAATGCAAGAGTGGTACATCATGGGAAGTCCCCCAGCAGCCGTAGGCTATTGCAGCATAATTAAGGCATGGCTCAGGGTTACCTGAACCAACCCTAACTGTAAACTTTACTAAAAAAAAAAAAGAAGTAACTTTAAAGCCTAATATTCAAAGTGGAGAGAGTGACTGTCTCCTCAGAGAAACTGGAAGCTGGTTCCACAGCTTTGCCATGTTATCTTCTCTGCCTTAAATTCTACTTTTAGAAAGTCTAGGAACCACAAGTAAGCCTGCGGTCTGCGAGGGAAGTGCTCCATTGAAATAATATGGCACGGTGAGGTCTTTGGGATATGAAGGTGTCTGTGGAAAAAGAAGAGACTTATTCTAAGTCTGACCTCATGTGGAGCCACTGTTGTTTCTTTGTTTTGTCACACATCTGTGACCCACTCCCCCACTGTCTGTGTGTTCGGCTTTAGAGGTGTGATCCGTGTGGATGTCAACATTCAGGACATTGACTTGGACCAGTGTGCAACAGGGGAAGGCTGGTTTGCTGATACTCACCAGTGCAACCGCACCACCATGGAGGTAAACACAGTGTAGACCAGGGACTGAAACTATCTTTGAGATAGGGACAGAAAGTCAAGATTTTGTGTTTTTGTTGCTTTTAGTACACACAACCAATTTGCCATGAAAAATGGCACCAGTATTAAAGATTTTGTTGTGACGATCCCTGAGATTTCATCTGGCACTATTAGCATCTATCTCAATATACATGACCTGACTGGCAGATAACTGAGCAAAACTGGATGAAACTCCATGGCTTTGGTGATGTCATTCCTTTTTCATTTTTTTGGTCAAGGTTAAATTTCAAGGACATTAATATGGGAACATTAGGAACATTGGATAGATTGGATTGTTTTCGATAGAACTGTAATTGCTGTACATACTTTTTAAAACCATGGTACCTGCAAACCTACAGTACATTATGACTTAAAAGGAACTGCTAGCATGCTAGCCAATAAATATATATGGTGACAATGTTAAACTTTCTCGAACATCTCTAAGTCAGCATGTGAGTATTTTTATTAGGAACATTTTAGCACATTGCCTATTATACTACACATTGTAAGCAATATTATTCCAGTATGATCTTAACATCTGGACCACAAGGCAAGAACAAGTGTTGTTTATTGTTCATGAATCTAAAAGTGTCTGCCACTTCTACTGCCATAGTAGGGTAGTCAGTGTTTCATCATTAATCATACTCTTTTAAATATTTTAAATCTCACATGGGATCAGACGGGGGTTTTTTTCTGGAGTTTTGAGATTATACGTATATTCATTGGTTTAAACATCCTTTCGCGTGCTAATTGTCTCCTTTCTCTTTTGAGGATGAAGCCTGAAATATTTACTAGATCATTCAAAGTAAGGAGAAAGAAAGGACTGTGAGAGGGGGAACTAGGTAATGCTACATTGTACATACTGTACAGTACCTGCACTACACCAGAGTACCAACAATAGTAACAGGGCATTAGAAGAAGCCTCTCAGCCTTTATACTGCCTCATGTGGTTGAATTTTGAAAAAAAAGATATCAAGATCACGTGTGCATCCACTGCTTGATTTCTTTTTAGAGATTTCTTTTTAATGTGAGGCAAACAGCTTGGTGTTTGAAAGGGAAAATTTAGAAATTGAAAGAGGGGAAGATATGTCCTGACATAGCCTGGTGTTGATCTCCGAATCACCTCCCACATCTCACATTTGTTCAGTGATTTGGTTACAGCAGAGCTTTTATTTCGCTTCCCGACAGCTGTTTCTGCATGTTTGAGTAACAATTACTCAAACAATTACTTAAAACGATAAAGACTGATAAGAACAATTTTTCTGAGGTTGTATTGTAAAATAAATAAATAAAAAAAATACATTTTATTTATTCTTATTTCCTGTGTTGTATGCTTTTAAACATGACTAAAGTTTAGAAGACTGAGGTTGGCATATGTAAAAGTTGTCATGGTCCTGAGTCTGCCGACTCAGTGTTTTGTGTTTCTTTATGCTTTTGTTTATTCTGAGTATGTATTCTGTTATGATTTGCCATTTGTTAGGTTTCTGTTCTGTGCCTGCCCTGTTCCCACTGTGTTCTGTCTGTCTATGGCAGGGGTAGGCAACTCCAGGCCTCGAGTGCCGGTGTCCTGCAGGTTTTAGATCGCACCCTGGGTTAACACACCTGAATCAAATGATTAGTTCATTACCAGGCCTCTGGAGAACTTCAAGAAATGCTGAGGAGTCATTTAGCCCTTTAAATCAGCTGTGATGGATCATGGACACATCTAAAACCTCCAGGACACCGGCACTCGAGGCCTGGAGTTGCCTACCCCTGGTCTATGGTGTCACACTGTCTGTTTGTGAATCGGTCTGTTTAGTTCAGTGTCTTGTCTGGTTCTCTGTGTCTGAGTTTCCTGTTTTATTCTGAAAGTCTCTGTCTCATGTGAGTGTGTTCAGTTAACGTTTCCCCTGTCCCGTCAGCTCTGATTTCTCCCAGGTGTGTTGCCCTCCTGTCTCTCATCCCCTGATTACTGCTGTGTGTATTTAAGCCCTGTGTGTTCTCCTGCCTGTTGCTGGTTTGTCTATGTTCCACGGTGTCCCTCTCTGCGTCTCAGGTTTGTTATTTAGTTTTCCCAGTTTAGGTTTCTTTAGTTTTGTCATCCCTCATTGCCTGTTTTGCCACTACGCCACTTTGTAAATAAACATCACTAGCACTATCATCAACTGCCTGCATTTTGGGTCCTTTCTCTCTCCAACACCACACGGCTAAAGCTCTGACTTCAGACAGCTGTTGGAGAGTTTTGTCTAATTTTGGGACTCGCCTTCTGAGCGAAAGCAAAACTAACAGACATAAAATAATTAGTTATTATTAGCTGAAAACCTGGCATGTCTTGGTGTGACTTGGTGTGCAGTGTGTCCTTTGAGGAAACTGAACAAGTGGAGGAAAAAAAAAAAAAGTGGCAACTATCTACAGCAGATAAACAGTGTCTGAAAGTCGTGTCCTAGGAAAAAATCCAACAAAGACCTGACACAGGATCTCAGGACGCAGGGCTGAGAAAAGGTCTAACAGCATGAGTCTACTGCCATCTGTAAAACACAGTGGAGGCTCTATCATGGTTTGGGTGTGTATTTCAGCCAATGGTGTTCTTGTCAAAACTTTTGTGTGTGTGTCATGACATGGCTGGTTACCTGCCTTCTGGCTCCTGATGACCTTGTTTGGTTGCTTCATAAAGATGCAACAGAGACTCAGTCTTCACTGGGATAGGACTGAGCTGGAAATTACAAGCAGTGGATCTGAAGCGAAAGGTATTGTTTGGAGGCAGGTTGTTCAGGAGTGGCAGAAGCGGTGGGATTCAGGGAGTACGGGCAGGCAATTGTATCGTCTTAAGAAGGAGGTGGCAGTGAGTAGGTTGTATAGGGGTAGTAGGAGAGATGAGGTGGTCATTACCAGGCTTAGACTGGGACATTGTGCATTAAATAAAACACTACAGATGATAGGAGAACATGAGACGGGGCTTTGTGGAGTGTGCCAGGAGGAGGTGGAGTCGGTAGAGCATGTAATACTGCGGTGCAAGGGTTATGATGTGGAGAGGACAGTTCTGCAGAATAGGTTGAAGGAGCGGGGAATTGGGGAATTTACTCTGAAGAGTGTGTTGGAGGGTAGTAGGGCACGGGTGAGGGAACTGGTGGGGTTTCTGAAGGCTATAGGTGTTTATGAAAGAGTGTAGTGGGTTTTTTTTTTTTTTTTTTTTTTTGGATACAGCTTGCAAACTCACTGTCTGACCCATACTCCGGAACAGTAGGAGGTGGTAATGCTCCTTTACGTTGGTTGCCAACCGCCGTTAAACACGAAGAAGAAGAATAAGAAGAAGTCTTCACTGGGTCATGGCTAGAGAAACAGTGCAGCATGTCTCCTAGTCTTGCTGTTGCGGTTGCCTGCCTGCGAAATAGATTCTTACCTTCCTGTTTTTGTGCCCAGGGTTACCTTTCAAGATGTGAAGTAGTGAGCTGGTTCTTGTGTGGATTTGGGAGAAGATTGGATAGTGTTAGGACTTTGAGGAGACTGGACTGTTACTACTGTTCACTACCTTTCTGTTGTTTAAGAGTCACTGTAAAGAAATGAGCTGACGTTCACTTGGAGCCCTGCGTTTGAATCCTTCTTCTACTTACGTCTCCTTGACAGAACGATCCAACCTAGAGGAAGCAGCCAGATTCAGCTTGGTCAGGCCCAGCTGTATCCACAGACGCGAAGAAAATGTTTTGTGGCTGGTGTCTGTCTGTATTGCGGTAACAAAAGCGCCTTTGCAGCAACTTCTCTGGTGCGGCCGAAAGGCTGTGTCTGGCATGGTGTAGATTCTGACATCTTTCTGATAACTCCTTCCTACTCCGGCTCATGGTTCTGGGTAAAATCACCATCAATTCCCAAATTTAGTCACTCAAAGCTTTTATTAATTACAGAGTGGGATAAAATTTAGACCTCCTACCCGGAGCACCTTTGCTCACCTCAGCATTTGGACTCTTTCAAGGCGGCACTATCATCACAAAACTGTAGTCTTCCAACCCTTTTCATCTGGTGAGAATGAGAAAAAGACATGAGTGGAAAATAGTGTTTAGTATGCACCCTGGCCACTTTGAGTATCTGGTTTGACAAATGCTCCAGCTGTGTTTCAGGTCCTGGTTAATAATGTCCTAAGGGACTTCATTAATCATTTTGTGTTTGTGTACCTTGATGATATACTGATTTTCCCAAAGCCCCTGCAGGAGCATGAGAAACATGTCTGTCTGGTCATCCAATGCGTCTGTGTAAAGGGAGAAAAATGTGTCTCATGCTGACTGTGTCTTTCTTGGGCTTCACTGTTGAGAGAGGGCAAATGAAGGCTGACCTGGTGAATGTTAAGGCCGTGGTAGACTGATCAAGGCTAACTACTCTCACCTCTCCGAGGCACATGAAGCAGCTCTTCACCCACAGCAGTTGTTCTTGTACAACCCAATCTGAGTGAACAGTTCATTGTGGAAGTGGACATCTCAGATTCTGGAGTTGTTCTCTCGCAGCAAGATTTGGGTAAGATGCATCCATGTGCCTTCTTCTCTCGTTGTGTCTTCAGTGTTAGTGACCGGGAGCTGCTGGCCATAAAGTTGGCATTGGACAAGTTTTCCTATCTGCAAACCGCAAAATAAATAAATTCCCGTCAAGCGAGGTGGAGTCATGAACTGAAATTCGCATGGAGACGGGACCCAGAAACAGACTCAATACACTGGTTGTGAACTATATCCAATACTTTATTTCCAGAGAGGGTCGGGCAAAAACACGAGGAAACACAGGGGTAATGCAGTAGCCGGAGGAAGTGGGAACAGCTTATGGGAGAGGCTGTTCTAAGACACCGCAATTGGACCCACGGTAGTACGCAGGGCCAGGGAAATGGCAACGAAGGAAGTGAGCCTTGAATCCAGAACAGGATGGTACGGAGACTAAACAACATGAGTAGCCAGTTGCGCTGGTTTAAATAGTCCCTTGTGGTTAACAGTGAATTAAGGCTCAGGTGTGAGGCAGGCAGCTCCGCCCAAGAGAGTAGCCAGTGCACCATCCTGATGACAACTCCCCACAGCTGCTCCCACGGACCATGATAGGTGGGCTTTGGCAGCGGATTGGATTCTGTGTGGATTTTGAGGAAACCCTCAAGAGCCTGCACTGTTCCTACTATTTTGACCTTTCTGAACTGGTATTTAAGAGTCATTGTAAATAAATGCACTGGCGTTCACTTGGGGTTGGCGTTTGAGTCACTTCTACTTACATCTCCTTGACATCTAATGTACAAATATGGAATAAAGGCGGCCATACCACCTTCTTTCTATTAACATTTGCATGTTAATGTAACTCGTACCAATTTCCCATTTTCCTTGCAAAATATATAGAAATGAGGGATATCTCAAGACATATACACACTATTGTGTATCTTCTCCAATATACAGTAGGATCTAGTGTTGCAGTTCCACATAATAATGTTGTGATGTTAAGCTCTCAGCTCTTATTCCAGTATCGATGATTGTTCCAGTACATGTTCAATAACAAAGACATCTAAAGGTGAGTTGGGGTACATCTTACATAAACAAAACAATGAAACAAAGATGTTCTGATAAAGAATGCCCCACTTCTCATTACTGAATTTAAGGTCTAGGTGTTTTTGCCATGTAGTTTTAAGTGGGACCAAAGACAAAATATAATGGGCTAACAGACAGCTACAGATTAGAGAGATCTGTAGTATCTTGAAGTCAATACAGCTACGATGGAATAGAAACATTTTGAAACTGGAGCGCAGACTAGATGCAGTGATCATTTTTATCTGCTGAGTAGCTTTTCATCAGCAGATAGGGCTTCTCTGCTGTCTTCTTAGATGCTGGGGTTATTTTTCTAGTTTTCTAAAGCTAATATGGAAAACATGTCTGTTTATATTCTTTTTAGTTACATCTTGCATGCACACTCTAAAACGTTTGTGATCTCCAAAAGGTTTAAGCCCTGAGTGGTGGTGCTCGTTACTTCGTTTTGGCCTCTTAAACTGTTCTACCTGCTGCACCCCGCCCGTCCAACGTTGGTTTCTCTTTTCCCTGCCAGGCTGTCTTTGCAGACCCATCCTCTACCTCTCATCTCAGCCATCTATTTAAAGATGGCTGTTCAGGGTGGCAGGCTGCAGGATGATCTGATGGATTATTGAAATAATCCAGCCCGCTGACATACTTCTCTTTTATGCACTACACTCACAGAGGTCTGAAACACAAGAGCAGAGCACTCTAAAAAAAATCCCCAAATCCACATGGCACCCTTTGTCTCGTCCTGCATTACCTGGCTCGTACTGGGTCATCCATTTCTTCTGTCCTGGTTGTCCAATATCTGCTCTGTTATTGGCTTGTAATCTATCACCATATCAAACCTCATAATAAATAATGGTCAGGTGGAGTGGGAAGCCCTCTCCTCCAAACACGGCTTACAGTGGACAGAGGTTGTCTGTGTTGACACTTCTTTTATGGAACCATTGAGCGAGCTGTCCTCATCTTTCTGTCTCTCCTTTTTCCTTCGTTACAATCTGTGGTGCTTTTAATGTGTGTGATCCAGTACAACGGTGTCATTTTGGTCTTTGAGAGATTCCCTGAAAATGTGCAGTCATTCCTTTTTAAAATTCTAGCCCGTTTCTTCTCTGTCATCTCTTTTTTTTGGGGGGGGGATTGCTTTTCCACATGGTTCCCCTACACAGGCTATCATGAATTAGTTGTAGGTGAAAATTTGACTTTAAATAAAACATTTGCAATACCAGTATGATGTTTTTAAATTGATTTGTGCATAGAGTTATCATTAAAACACAACTTATTGTTTACTGTGTATAATTTGACTTGGGCTGTGCATATGCACTTATGTAAGGTTTTACTGGAGAGAGGACCTAAGTACAGGATTGAAAGGTTAAACAACAAAAGTTGACCGTTTGTCATTTATACTTGATTTGCTCTTATGCTAGAATAACCCTCCTTTTATCAGCCATTAGGTACCACACTAAAACACAGATGATGCTAACTATTCACACAAACATTGAATTTTGCTACAACAAATACAGTTATTGAAGCAAACTTGTGATGTAAACTTTAAGAACAGCAGAGAACTTTTTAGGACAGTTCAGCAGTTAATCAGAGCCACTGTATGCAGTAATACTTTATATTATGTTAGGTCAAATGTCAGGATATTACTATAAACACTGATGAAAACCTGGGGCTCTGGGGAAGCCAAGAGGCTGTAAAGCTGGTAAGTTTCAGCTTAAACGTTACAGAGTGAATCTACTGATTTACTACAAATATCTGCTTGAGATGTGCTGTGTATAATCCACATCACATTAATGTTCAACCTGTGCCATTAGCATCTGATAAGGGAGCTGTGAGTTTATATATAAACAGTACGTGTGTGTGTGTGCGTGTGTGACTATTTGCTGTTGAACAGGATTTCTCTAGAAAAGGATAATGCTCTCAGTTGAGGCATTATGTATCCATTTAGCTTTTAACTTAGATTAACACGCGGCATCCGTGTGTGTGTGTGTGTCTGTGTTTGTGTGAGTGTCTGTGTTTGTGTGAGTGTGTGCATTTGTTTCTCTGTCCCAGCTGAAGCTAAATTGAAGCTAGCATCAGAGGGAAATAGAGTGAGAGAGAGTAATGTGACCCTGTTTTTAATGTGCTGCTGTTTCATATCCTCACAGGTCAACATGATTTTAAACTGAGACACATAGTCTAGTCTAGCTTTGTTTTTTGGCTCCCAGCTCTTTTTGTTTTCCCATCTAAACATGATCTACTTTCATGTTTATGTCCCGAGATTATTAGATGCATGTTAATGCCACCGCCTTGTCTATTTTCTCTTTATAAAACACATATTATGGCTCAGCAATACTATATAAAATGTGTGCCACAATTCATTGTCAGAGTGAAAATTAAATCAAATTTCACTAGCTGGGACCACATCCTCGGAAACGATGAGCAAAGAGGGATGAGGAACTGGTGCTATATATATATATATATATATATATATATATATATATATATATATATATATAAAACAAAAGAAAGGAAAAACAAACACTCCGTGTTTCTTGCAGTGTATTCCCGTTCCAGGCCGGGGCTTTCGATTGGGTCAGTACTGCTGTGGCTGTAAAGAAGGATACTACAGCCCTGACGTATCGCCTCAGGACTCAGGTAAGTCAACAGATATTAAGTAATCTGTTGGTTTAACTGTGAAACTCCCTGGAGGTTGCTGCCTTAACTTTGACCTAGCAGCTCTGTCTATTGTTTTATGTCCAGATTGGGGGGGGGGTTACAAAAATCAAATCTAAAAATATGTTTTTCTTTTTTCGGAGGGTCATAGTTGATTGACCACACTGTCAAAAATTGACCACACTGTCACTGACTTGTATTACACAAAAAAAAAAAAAAATGTGTCAAATGTGTCCTTTTTCTTTTTTTTCTGCTTTTGAGAAGCAAAGATATGGACATTACTTTTGTTTGTTTTGCATCAAAGAACAAGAAAGTGATGGTAAAGTGAAAACTGTGCCCAGGCGACAATCAACTATCCACTGCTGCTAACAAATTAACTCTTTTCAAGCATCTGCAAAGGCAGCAGGCTACCAGGTCTCTTTAGGCTGGTTTTCTTAGTAGTCTGACCGTTTAAATCATAGATGCAGCCACCATGACAGCACCCATTGGTTTTGGACCATCTACAACAACAGGAATTGTGCTAATTATTAAACCAGATCTTTCAAAGTCAAAATTCAAAACTAAAAAAGATTATTTCAAAATTAAGATTAATAATTTAGACCCAATCTATGCAAACCTTTAACATACTGTTTTAAGCTTCTTGTGGAGGTCGCATGTATATGAGGTTTTGCCATGGCTTTGTGTAGGTTGAATAGATGTGCGTGTCTGTATGCGATGCAGATGGAGCCCCTGTGAATGAGAGTGACAGCAATGGTATGTGTTACCCGAACATGCCCATCTGTCTCCCCTGCTGGCCGGGCTGTAAGAGCTGCCAGGACGGTACCCCATGCTGGGTGCAGGAGGACTGGCTTCTTAGGTCTGGTGTGCTCGCCATCCAGGGGGTCTTCATGCTCCTCATTTTCATCAGCATGCTGGTGGCCTACCGGCATCGTCGCAACCGGGTGAGTGAGATCTTTTGGCTTAGCAAGGCCACCGTATAGATCATGTTTAGATGGAAGGTTGACGGTGACTGCTGAGCCAAATACACTATGTTAAAAAAATCAATCCAGTTTTTATTCATCATCTTATTGTATGAAACTTTTAGTCTGATAATTAATCCTAATCATAAAATCAACCGCAGATGTAGCAGTAGTAGTAGCATAATCCACATTACATTAATGTGTGTTATATTCTGTAGTGCTGTTTGCAACAGCTTCTCATAATAGCTGTTCCTTTCCTCCTCCACCCCCCAGCGGATCCGGGCTTCTGGCCTGCTGCTGCTGGAGACAATCTTGTTCGGCTCCCTGCTCCTCTACTTCCCGGTGAGTTTCTGACCGAGCCAGCCGACTGAGAGCCCCACAGATTAGAGCTCTTCACGGATCACTGCACAGCTCCATATCTTAGATTATGTGACAATGGACGATTTGTACGGAGGGTGAATGGGTTGAGGGCGTGTATGAGAAATGCGAGGGCGTGTTCATCGTCGGCACATTTCATAACCTCCCTCAGCTCCGGTCATAGATTATCAATCAATCTTTAGATTCATTTTACCAATTAAAGAGGCGTTAACATAACCCGGATGTGATTTTTTTTTCTTTTAATCTATCTGAAAGTGTCAGTCAATTTGATCTACAGAGTGATTTAGTGTGTGCAGAGCTGGTCCTGTGCTCCGCATTACAGATGATTTAGTTTAATGTCGAGTGTGTGAACATGTTAATGGATTCTGGGCGTGAATTTTGAGAGTATAATAGAGCAATTATTCACTTCATAAGGTGCTTTGTATTTGGTGGTTGCATTAGATTGTAGATTTAAAAAGAAACATGATCATATAATACGTGTGGATACGAGCGGCGGAAATGAGCTTTCTCTGAAGGGTGGCTGGCCTCTCCAACAGAGACAGGAATAGTTCGGCCATCTGGGAGGGGCTCAGAGTAGAGCCGCTGCTCCTCCACATTGAAAGGAACCAGTTGAGGTGGATCGAGCATCTGACAAGGATGAGATGACTCATGACACCCTGGAGAAATTATATCCCTTGGCTGGCCTGGGATTGCCTTGGGGTTCCCCCGGACAAGGTGAAGGAGAAGGCCGGGAAGAGGGAGGTCTGGGCTTCTCTGCTTAGGCTGCTGTCCCCACAACGGATGGATAGATGGATGATCATGAGACATGAGACAATCCTAATTCTGAAACAGGATTTTTCTTGGCCTTTGATTTGGAAGAGGCCAAGCTTTAGCTGAGGAGTGGTGAGATGGTGGGGTAGCATTGCTGCCCTGCATTCTTGAAGTGTGGGGTCCAGGGTTCTTGCAGTTGCGGGTGCTGGCTCTGGACTGAGTGACCGGCTTCTTTTGGCTGGCTGCTTCCTGGGGTCATGGCAATTCTGGAAAGTCGCAGGGCTAATACAAAGAGACAGACAACTATTCACACTTACATTCATACCTATGGGCAAATTAGATTCACCAGCTATCCTAACCCCACTAACTGCATGTCTTTGGACTGTGGGAGGAAGCGAGCCCACACAAACACAGGAAGAGCATGCAAACTCTTAAAAAAAATAAAAAGGATAAAAT
Source organism: Perissodus microlepis (assembly GCF_051167445.1). Lineage (NCBI taxonomy): Eukaryota > Metazoa > Chordata > Actinopteri > Cichliformes > Cichlidae > Perissodus > Perissodus microlepis. Next base: position 37,440,299 of record NC_140466.1, read on the forward strand.
AAAAAGAAACTGGATATCAAGATGAGCCTATAGAGAGTTTATAGAGCTCCTCTTGGCAAAGTAAATGTGGGTGCAGACCATATTCAGCTTGTTAAAGCTGTAGGCAGGGCAGCTTAAAAAACAAAACAAAATGCTGACTTTAACATTTGAAGAATATTTAAGTGATGATCTTCAAAGCTATTTTTTTTTTACAGTATAATATATAGGACACATTTATTTTTAAGATTTATTGAATCTGCTATCCAAAAGTAAGATGTGTAGTAGTGGATTGCAGTGTTTTGCGCACACAGTTAAGTGGACCTATTATGTTATATATGCTGTTACAGTGGTAGGTGCTTCTATGAAACAGAGTCATCTTACAAGTAATCCATGCAAACAAAAAGCTCAGGATTCAGGACTCTTGGCTCTGTGTGATGTCAATAAGAAGGGCAAACTCTGCAAATACAGAAGCCCCTCCCTCTCGATTCAAACCTATCGATGATGGGCAAACTAAAATATAGTCAAGTCATCTCACCTTTATTCAGATAGCAGCCTGCAGGTATATTTGGTATCCATTTAAGAGCTAAATAATAATAACAATGCCAGTAATAAATGCAAATATCATAAATATCAATTTACGTGAATAAGTACTTGTAAATGTAAATGTAGATTTAATGTAATAGAGGCAGATGATCTGCGGTTGCAACCCTTAAAGGGAGCAGCTGAAAGAAGAAAAAGAAATGTAAATGCAGAGATACATGTGTCAGTTCATTTTGTGTAGAACTATACAAAATGATGATGCAGATGAAAGCATGGAAGGCAAGAATATACAAACATGGATACAGGATATATTTCAGTTATGAAATTAAAGATCTAAAACCTGCTGTGGTGACGTAAGAGGTGGAAGCAAGACTGGAAATGAGCAAATATTTGGGATCATGTTGTGTGAGGGTTTTTTTTTTAATTCAAAGGTGACCTGCAGCCCACATAGCTGACTGTAGTTCTGAAAGCCCCAGATGAAAGGTCAGAGTTCGGTCTGTCATCTCACTGGGGTGTCACTGAAGTAAAGTTGCCATTTCATCTACAAATAAATCCCCTGCATGAAGGAAGGTTGTTGACCATCCCACCAACATACTCAAGCTGGTTTTGAAATCCACCATGACCCGTTAATGTAGCAGGATTTTCTAATGTCAACAAAAAAAAGATCAATATGAGTGTCTCGGTGTAGTAGCACCTGTAGTAGTAGGTACCTTTTGGGTACTTAGTAACTACTTTTTAGAGAACAACAACTGTTGTCCCTCTGCACTCATTAGTTCAGCTTTATAAGAACAGCAGCTTTATTTTTATATTAATGAACTGAACTGGTTTTATTGAGGAGGATTTGAGCTTTATTATTGGATATCACTGGCATCTAGAAGACATCAGGATATCTGTGTTCTCATTTTTAGCCTCAGCTTTAAAGTCATTTTTTGAGTATATAGTTAATAAGGACAATGTCAGATCAGAGGAGAGCTTGGTTTAGAGCCCCATGATGCAAATCTGCACTGGAGAACACAGGTTCCCAATAAATAATCACTAGAGTTACTGGATTATTGGATTGATTCATTTATTCTGTCATTGATTGTTTTATTTTGCTCAGCTTACTCACTGCACTATATCTTTGGGTTGACCAATCACATTATTTCTTTCTGCTGTGCAGCTCCATCTATAACAGAGACCCCAATCTGTGTTTGTGTGCTGGCCATTTATACTGATTAAACGTGCCTTCCTGCCATGACTTTTGTTCTATAAGTTGTCACTCTAAACAGTTTATTCTGTATAAGCAGTTTGAACACAGTGATGTATGTTTGCATTTACATTATCACAAGATATAGATTATGCTCTTATCCTGAGTGGCTGACACTGTTTTGCTCATGCTACCATCACAGCAAAGTGAGTTTTAATTCCAGGATTACAGTCAGGCGTGATGTGCGCTTATACGGTCAGCAGAGGCATCAGTAAAAACAGTTGTGGTGTGTGTATGCATACACAAAGGTGGAAAGTAACGAATTACATTTACTTGCGTTACTGTAATTGAGTAGTTTTTTTGTGTATTTGTACTTTTTAAAGTCATTTTCCAAGTCGGTAATTTTACTTTTACTTAAGTATATTTTTTTAAAAAGTATTGTACTTCGCTACATTTTCAATCACACCCGTTACTGAGTAAATTAAAAGAACAAACAAAAAAACAAACAAACATTGCGCTTCGGAAATACTGCAGGGAATGATGGGTAGTAGAACAAATTACCGTTGGGTCTGACATCGGTGTTACGGATCCAGCGAAAAAAGAAACCCCATCGAATTCTGCTGACCCTGAACTCGAAGAAACCGATGTGAACCCCTGGCCGTATTTAAGGGACCATTTCGGCTTCAAGTGCAAGAAAGGCAACAGCTTTATTATGCAGTGTAAGCTGTGTTTGCCCAGAGAGACCGAGTTAGCAGCTTATAAAAATTCCACATCAAACCTGCGCAAGCATGTAGAGGTAAGTTAAATACAACTTGTACATTTATTTTAGCAAAAAAGGCTGTGCTCAAGTTAATCACATTAAGTTAAGACATAAGCTGTTATTGGGCACGTTGTTGTCCACGCAACTTAAAATATTTTTACTTGATTGGTAAATTGCCAAAAGAAAATGTGTTTACTTTTCCTGTTTGTTAATAATAATAATTTATTTAAAAAAAAAAATTAGTTAAATTAGACAGAAGACAGAAGCGGCTACTTTCTTACTTAACCCACATATGTTCACACTGCAGGCAAAAGAATAACATGTGCTATGTGCAGAGGTGTTTTTTTTCTGTTCTCAAACTGATCTCCCTGTTGGAGCTCAGTCTAGGGGGACTTATTTTTTTCTCCTTATCTTTCCTCACGTGGTGCATTTTCCATCGTTATACCTCTCTGACCTTCTTCCCCATGTGATGTTTGTGTAATGTATGTATGGTCGGAGGGTAAGATGACGCTGGCAAAGGTCGGCAACCTTAACCCAATTTCCTTCGGGGTCAACCTTCAGGATCAATAAAGTTTTATTGAATTGAATTGAATTGCTCCTCAAAATTAACAGAGCAGGGCCAAGTTTAAAAAATTAAAACACATTTTTATAGCAGCTGCCGTACAGCTCAATTCAGTACTTGTTCTCTTATTTGACAGTTTAAAACACATTCACATGTAAAAGAATTATATGGTTTTGACAGTTTGGTTGGTTGGTTTGGTGACCATTATCCATTTTGATGTATAGACTTGCAGTTTAACTGCCACTGCGCTTTAATTTGTAAAGTTTTTCTTTTAATTAAAAAACAACTACTTTGAGATTTATCCCATTGTCTTTTTTGCACTACTCAGAAGAGGCTGTCCTCCTGCTGACAAAAAAGTAACTATGTAACTTTTACTCTGAGTAAATTTTAAATGAGCTACTTTTTACTTTTACTTGAGTAAATTTTTAGACAGGTAATTTTACTTGTACTTGAGTAAAATTTCAGCAAAGTAATAGTACTTTTACTTGAGTAAAATATTTTAGTACTCTTTCCACCTCTGTGTATACACTACCAGTCAAACCTTTGGACACACATTGTCATTGAAGGGTTTTTCTTTATTTTCATGATTATTTACATCATAGAAGACTTCAAAACTATGAATGAACACATATGGAATTATGTAATAAACAGTGTGAGGTGTGAAACAACTCAAAACGTGTTTTAAATTTGATTAGATCAAAATAGCCACCCTTTGCTTTGATTACTGCTTTGCACACTCTTAGCATTCCATCAATGAGCTTCATGAGGTCGGCACCTGAAATGGTTTCCCAACAGTCTTGAAGGAGTTCCTAGAGATGCTGAGCACTTGCTAGCCCTTTTGCTTTCACTCTGAAGTCCATCTCATCCCAAACTATCTCGAATGGGTTTAGGTCAGGTGACTGTGGAGGCCAGGCCATCTGGGGCAGCACTCCATCACTCTCTGTGTTGGTCAAATAGCCCTTACACAGTCTGGAAGCATGTTTGGGGAACTCAAAGTTTTAGCAGTTTTGTGGACTGACTGACCTTCAGTTCTTAAAGTAATCGTGGACTGTTGTTTCTCTTTAATTAGCTGACTGGTTCTTTCCATAATATGAATTCTAACAGTTGTCAAATAGGGCTGTCAGCTGTGTACCAACCTGACTTTTGCACAACACAACTGATGGTCCCAACTCCTTTAAGAAGGCATGAAATTTCACAAATGAACCCTGACAAGGCACACATGTGAAGTAAAAACCTATTCAGGTGAGGACATCATGAAGCTCACTGAGAGAAGGCCAGGGATTTGCAGTGCTGTCAGCAAAGCAAAGGGTGGCTACTTTCACAAATCTTAAATATAAGAGATATTTAGAGTTATTTATCAATTTTTTCTTTGCTACATAATTCCATATATCTTGCTTCATATGTCCAATGTCTTCAGTTTGTATCTACAATGTAGAAAGTATTAAAAAAATAAAGAAAATACATTAAATGAGAAGGTGTGTCCAAACTTTTGACTGGTAATGTACATACAGTGGTGTGTTTACCTCCTTCTATTTTTTGATAAGTTTGTTACACTTAAATCTGTTAGATTATCAAACAAAATTGCATATTAGACAAAAATAAGACAAGTAAACACAAAATGCAGTTTCTAAATGAAGGCGTTTATTATTAAGGGGAAAGAAATCCAAAACCTACATGGTGAAAAAGTGATCACCCCCTAAACCTAATAACTGGTTGGGCCAACTATCTATACACCAATAGAAACTGTTGGTTGGTCGTGTATAGCTGTAGTTTTTGTCACGGTCTGGCTGGCAGACTGTGGGGATGTGGGGAAAGGAGGACCCAAAACGCAGACTCTGCGATGCAAACAGTGCTCTTTATTTACAGTGAAAAGCTGTAAACACAATAACTCCCCGTTGCTCCCTTGAACCCCGTGTGCGTGCTTCCCTCCGACGTCTGTGCTCGTGCTCGTGCTCCCCGCTGTTGTGTTTCCACACACCCCGTGCGTGCTGCCTTTCTGGACCACTCTTCCTCCTGCAGGGAAACCATAGAAGCAGCCGTCAACACTAACCCTCGGCGGGTATATACGAACAGCACTGACATATGCTGACACACACTAACTTGGTACGATAACTCAATGATCCCGCGCCGGTGGGAGCTCCAACACTCTCCTAAGTAGCTCCCCCGACGAGCCTGATCACCAACAGGTGTGGCAGGAACTTCAGGTGTGGCCAGTCCTCCCGCAGGGCCACACCCGTCAGGCCTGCCGGTGGCTGTGCGCCATCCTCCAGCCACACCCGCAGACATACACACGTACACACCCACACCCTGCCTATACATACGAGTGGGACACAGACTAACACAGCATTGTGCAGAAAAACACACACATCACCAAATAATAATAATAATACTAATAACAACAACAACAACAACAACAGTCAAAACTGCTCACGGACCCCCGAGTCCTCCAGAGCCGGGTCCGTGACAGTTTTTCTTTTACTAAGCATTTCTTTCTCTGTCTCTGCAGGTCTTTATCATGTACTTCAGGCCAAGCACCTTCAGGTGCATCCTGCTCCGCTGGGTGCGAATGCTTGGTTTCTCCATTGTCTATGGCACAGTCACACTTAAGATGTACAGGTAGGTTAGCAGTCGATACTAACATTTAATGTAGTTAAAATTAAGTGCTTCTGTTTAATACCTTCTCCTTAAACATCAAAGCACAGTGGTTAATGGCTTTGAATAAATGCTCAATTTCTTGAAAAATACATGAACTTTACTGTAAAATATTTAGTTTATTTTACTGGAAGATATTTTGTATGATCTTTTTCTGAGTGAGCTGGAAGGAAATTAGGCCTATTTATAAATCCACAACTGCATTAAGTTATAATTAAATAACATTTGGGTTCAGTGATTATCTACAAATATAAATCTCATATCAAATAATATGAAATTGATCATATTGGCATATATTTTATATGTTTTGATACAGACACTATTTGTGGTCAAAGAGCAACTTGTATACGATGGTTTCCACATAACATAGTATTTTTATTTATTATTTAAAATTGAAAAGTTAATTGAGCTTTTGGAGTACTGGGAGGACAATAGATGTCTGTTTTGTTTTGCTTTTTAGCAAACAAAGCTATATTATAAAGAGACTATAAAATGATTCATTTCAAAACTAAGTTAAACCACTTGCCTTTAAGACTGTGTAATTTTATGGGGGAAAAAGAGCATGTTCCTCTTGAATTTATATGCGTATACTTATCAGCTAAAGTTTGCTAACTTGTACACCCAGAGTGTACCATAAATGGGAAGACTTTGTTTCTGATTTCTGTCCTTTCAAATAAACATTGAGTGATTTATTGTGGATTTTCTCAAATCCACAAAGGTCAAAAGTCTACGTATAAGCTAAATGTATACGCTAACACTAATATTTGGTTAAACGTCACTTGGCAGGTTTCAAGTTGCACCTCGATCCTGGATCTTTTGATAGCCATCAACAAGTTCCTGGAATAACTTTGGCTGGAGATTTGAACACCCTTCTTGGCAAAATTGATAGAGTTCATTTAAATTGGTTGGTGTTCTGTCACAAACCTGGGTTTTAAGCATAGTCCCTAAATTTTCAATAGGGTTGACGCTTAAAGAGCTTTGGGAAGTTCATGTGTTAGCTTACTTTCTTAATCCATTCCAAAACCAATTGGAACACCCAATTATGTCCAAGTTTTCACCATCTGCCTGTTTATTTAAGGTAACATTGAATAATTTGTGATAATCAGTGATTCCTGGATTGTTCCTAAACTTCCTAACCAATCTCTTCTGTCACCCTTCGGGTCTTCTGCCAGACCTTTGCAAAGTGGTGACACATCTGGATGACTTGTACTTATCTACAGTTGTTTGAACTGATGATCTTGAAATCTGCAGTTGTTTAGAAATAGCTCCAAGAGATCTCCCCAGCTTGTATAAATCTGCAATTATCGTGGAGAGCAAAAATTCTTCTGTGGATTTTTGTCTAACTTACATTACTTATTTTGAGCCTAATTCCACTGATATCAAAAGTCTCTCCAGGCAAAGACATCTCTCAAGAAACTTCATATTGAAGTGACATCAAATTCAACACTCAGTCACTGACTTTACTGTTTACTACAAGTTGCACCAGTTTGTCTTTAGTACTCAAATACTCCACATTAAGGACCAATACTGCTCTTGTTTTGGACCAGAGTACTGAAGGTGTTCCTGTCACGCACAGCCCAGAGAATGCCCTACATGTCCAGCCTCCATTTACTGAGAATTCTGGGAGTGATGCTGATGACAGTCAGCTGGTTCCTGTGTGCATGGACGGTGGGTGTTATGCAGAATCGTGACAGAAAAATTCCAGTCTTCATCACAACCAACACACCTGATGGACAGGGCTTCAACATGTGTTACCTTGACCGTTGGGACTACATGATGGCTGTAGGTAAGTAAACTACATGTAAAGAACCTGTTAAGAGTATCAACAGCATCATTAAACATACAGTAGCTGTTACAGTGATTCTATTAAATCTCAAAGTGTACCTATGTCTATATCTACGAACAGTTATGGTAAAAAGAAAGTAAAATTTCTTTCACCTCTAAGTCCTTATGCATAAGGACATAATAAAGATAACCTGATTAATTTTAGGTCTAAGAATTCAGTAAATACTACTTTAGATGTGTCATCATCATAATCAGGCTAGAGCCTAACCCAGTCTATCACAGGGCTAACACATAGTGACAGACAAGCATTCAAACTCACATTCACACCTATGGGCAAGTTTACACCTTTATTATTATAGTTCATTACAAGTCCATTTTTATACTTATTTCTTAAAGCAATAAATTAGACAACAAAGTAGAAGGCAGCGTTGGTACAATAAAATCCAGTGGGGCACACAGGATCACTTTGTCAGCAATTCACTGGGATTATCTTGACAACTTAAGTTCTAGGTAAAAATAAAAAAGTATACATCAGTAAATAGCTGGCCATTAAATTATAAGAAACCAGAATATATCTTAAAAAATAAATTCACTGTTGAAAACGCTTAAATGAGACTTCTTTGAATTGCATTCAAGAAAGGTGTTTAAGTTGTCACCAGTATTAAGAGCTTTAGCGTACAACATAAAGCACCACAAAACTACTGTTAGAGTGAAGTAAAACCAGTTTCAACATTTGTACTGTGTATTCCTGAACATCCAAGTGATTATAAAGTCTTCTGCTACAGCTGAGCTTCTGTTCCTGTGCTGGGGGAGTTCACTGTGGACTGCTGTAAGGCCAGTACCCTCAGCTTTCCATGAACCTCGTTACATGGGCATCGCCATCCACAATGAGCTGCTTCTCTCCTCTCTGTTCCACCTGTTCCGGTAAACAGTAACCAAGACCACTAAGGTCAATGTGTCTGAAAAGAAAGGCAGTAAAGCCCATCACATGCTTAACAATATGTCTGTGTACCATACGAAATAGAAAGCCAACACACGTTGACATGGGATGATTCTATATTTTCTGCTTCCCACAGATTTACCTTTCCATCTCTTCATCCTGATTGGATGCTTCTGCTCTCCTTCACACACACCCATGTCACCATCACTGTGACACTCGCCCTGCTCTTTGTTCCCAAGGTATTCCACATTTTTATGTCCATAGTGCCAGAGTAGACTAATTATACAGTAAGAATTAGTGCTGTCAGCGTTAATCTCATTGAAATGACGTTACACTATAACCTCGTTAACGCAGACCGCCCTGTGCGCGGGGCTGCACTGTGTCAATGCGTTAGCGCGGTTAGCTGGTTAACACGTTAGCGCCGTGCATGATCCGCGTTAACTCGCTAACGGAGATTTGCCGCGTTAACGTCATTTTAACGAGATTTACGCTGACAGCACTAGTAAGAATAGAAAAAAAAGTCATGGAAAATGGATTAGCGCTTTTCTACTGCCCTTGGCAAAAAAAAAAAATTTACTACAAGCCTCATTCACCCAATCACACACATTAATATATTGTCTAACAGTCACATACACACTCACATGGATGCATCAGGGATAACCCTGTGTTCAGTATCTTGCCCATGGATATTTCAACATTTAGAGTACCTGGGACTCAAACCACTTATTTTCTGATTGGATGACATCCTGCTGTAAAAATCTAAACGATATCTCACAGTATTCTCAAACTTGTTAGCTTTATCTTTAACTACTTTAAGCATGTAACTCCACTTTATGTTAAATATAAGACCTCGTTATATAATGCTAATGATAACCGCTAACTCAGCATGGTCTAGTTCTGCTTGAAAGCCAGCCAGTACGCTAATGTATGCTAAATGCTAATATGTATTAAGCTAACATGCTACGTTTACTTAGATATCATAAAATGTTGGTGGAACTCACCGCTGTTGCCAAGTGCTTACTCATAGGAGTTCGTCTGATTGTTGGGGTTTCCTCTTTATCATTGTAGGTTCTTTACCTTACAATATAAAACACACAGAGGTGACTGTTGTTATGATATGGTGCTATATAAATGAAGTAGAATTCAACTGAAATGGAAAGCCTTCCAATCAGTCCTTCTAGTTAAACAATGTTCAAGACTTCTTTCTGTATGTGTAATTATTACTTATGGACTGTGTTGAGTCAAAACCAGTTATCTCACATGTGCTTCTCTCCTTTGTGTTCCACAGTTCCTTTATGTATCCAAACCTGGGAGACAGGAGATTGCAGCAGAGGTGTATGAAGATGAAGTTGACCTGCGGCGCTCTGGCTCCTACCTCAACAGCAGTTTTCACTCTGCATGGAGTGAGCACAGTGTGGACCCTGATGACTTTCGGGTAAACACTGTTGTCCCCACAGAACGATGTTATCACTTTGCAGTAGGGCATAATGTACATAATATGGAAGAAATTCCAAAGGCTACATTTAAAACAGAAAAAATAATTATCCTTTAATTTTAATTATGTTTACATGTAGATTCAATAAACAAATGGTAAATATGTTATAAATGAAATCATAAAGTAACAGTAAATACAGTTAACTGTAGACTGAACATATTTCTATGAACTTTCTCCACCCTTCAATCCTTTGCTTTAACCTAAACTGTGTTCTTCATACTTGAAAACTCTTTACCTGTCCTGACTCTCCTTGTCTTTTCCTCTTGTCAATCATTTCACCCTCTATCTCATCAATTCCCTCCTTTCTTCATATGCATCAGGATGAACTGAAGAAATTATATGCCCAGTTAGAAGTCCACAAGACAAAGAAGATGGCTGCAAACAACCCTCATCTACCTAAAAAACGAAGCTCTCGATGTGCACTGGGGAGATCCCTTATAAAACGCATAGCTGAAATCCCAGAAACGATGAGCCGCCAGTGCAGCCGTGAGGAGAAAGATGGATCCTTCCGCAGTAGAAGTGGGAATCATTCTGACTCTTTTAGAAGGTCTACAGAGACGGTCAGTATCAGTTACAGAAGTTCAATGAAGTCAGCATCTCTATCACCATCACCATCCATGCGTAAGTCGCAAAGTGATCATCACTATGTCAGGGAACGAGACTCTTTGCACACCTCCACATTAAGGGCCAATACTGTGAAGAGATCCTCACAGCGATCTGAGACAGACTCCTTGGATATACCACCAGGGGTCTGTAAGTCAGCCAGTGCCCAGAATCTGACGATTGATACCAATCTCTTGCATCCTGATCACAACAGACTTCATAAATCTTGGAGCCTAACCTCAACTACCAGCCATTCTATGGAGAATATACCCAAGGTTAACAGAGCCAACACAGTGAGGTCAAGGCCAAGCCTTTCTATAAGTGACCAGACCAGGAGTGCTCTCAAATCTGAGTCATTTGACAAGGCTGAAATCTGCCCTTGGGAGGTGGAGCCAGAACAGTCAAATGACAAGAACCAGAAGCATGTCACATATGCAAACTCTGGGGATGATGAGGAAAAAAGTCCAGCATCTCCACTTGCACTTATCTGTCCTTGGGACCATTTGCCACCTGTAGAAAAGAAGTCTTCTGTGGACAAAGGCCTACAAGGTGAAACCGAGTCCCCCAAGTCTACCGTGTCTACAAGTGCACCTGGTTCTCCAAGACCAAAGGTTGCAAAGGATCAGCGTGTTTTCTCTTTCCGCACCACTACAGCCGCTAAGTGGCTGACTGTGAAAACATTGATGGGATCAATTGATGCAGCTAGCAGGTCCAGCAAGGATGGAAGCTTAAATAGAGAAGATTCTATTTCGCAAAAAAGTCAGGAAAGTGCTTCAACAACACCAAGGTCAGGAACATCAAGACATCCTAGCATTGAAAAGAGGTCACTCCAGAAAAGAAGCATGACAACAGCAGATGGAAAACCATGTCTTGTTAAGCAGAATGCAGTCAGACTCTCTTCTGGGGATTCCTCTGACAGAAGCCCACGAAGGCTTGTAATTGTAAAATCTTCTATCCATCCATGTGATTCAGAAGATATGCAAAAAGATGGGACATATGAACACGTGCTTTTGTCGAGGCAGAGTAGTAAACGTAGTAGTATAAGTTCTATAAGCAGCTCCAGAACCCCTTCAACTCACAGAAGAGGTAGTTATCGAATTACTCCAACCCGTAATGTTCCTCATACAGATGTATGTTCATGGGATATCGCTAGTGGAGAGGGACCAAAGAAGCAGCAGAGCATCAAAGCAGATGTCTGCCCTTGGGAATCACAGGTATCTGAACGATCTAACTTATGTCCTTGGGAATCTCAAGAGCAAGCGAACATGAGAAGACGAGGAAGTGGTCATGGAGAAGTGGGTCCTTTGGAATCTCAGGATATTCCAGTTGTTTCTCACACTATCCTTTCTAAAGATTTACAGGCACAGCAGCCTTTAAAAGGCATATTAAACATATGTCCCTGGGAGACTTCAGAGTCTCCCCAGCCTTCAGTAATACAAACTAATGAATACGCTAATGTTTGTCCGTGGGATATGCAGGACAAGGTTGAAGGTGTATACGAAAATTTAAATCCTTTAGAAAACAGGGGAACACTGACAGTGCCCCTTCAGCGAGAGGTCATGAAAGCTGCAATCTATCCTGGTGCATCAAGTAATGAGCAACATTACCATGCAATATCACCTGCCTCAAACTGGGGTAAACACATAAACACAGCAGCAGCAAGTTCTCCATGGGATTTCCCTGATCCCCCGACAATCAAGGAAAATATTTGCCCATGGGAAGGCAGTAACACGGAGCAGACAAATACAGAATCAACTCCACAAATGACAATAAAGGTACATATTTGTCCCTGGGAAAGTGAACAAGACAATCCAGAAGATTTAGAAATAGATACCTCACTTTTGAAAGCTACTTCAGAACACACTGATGGAAAAGACAGCACAATAGTTAATGTATGCCCCTGGGAAACAGCACTACCTGAAAAAACTGCAGCAACCAAAACAATGTCTCAAGAACTTAAAAAGCCAGCAGAGGTTTGTCCATGGGAAATAGAGGAACCAGAATCAGGAAAGCCAGAGATCCCCAAAATATCAGAGAGCACCGCTCGAGCAAATGTTTGTCCATGGGAAACAGGTGAAGCAGGGACAGTTAAAACTGAAGTATCAAACGCATCTGATAAACTACAAAGGAAGGGCATTTCCCAGGAAAATGTTTGTCCACTGAAAACAGACACCCCCAAAGTTCTGAAAAAGCAAGACAGCACAAAAGCAGATGTTTGTCCATGGGAGACTGAAGAATCAAAAGTTCTGAAAATACAAGGTAGTGCTCTGGCAAATGTTTGTCCATGGGAGACTGAAGACACTATGGTTGCCAAAAAGAACGATAGCATTAAAGAAAATGTTTGTCCATGGGAGACTGAAGAATCAAAAGTTCTGAAAATACAAGGTAGTGCTCTGGCAAATGTTTGTCCGTGGGAGACTGAAGACACTATGGTTGCCAAAAAGAACGATAGCATTAAAGAAAATGTTTGTCCATGGGAGACTGAAGAACCAAAAGTTCTTAAAAAACAAGATAGCACTCGGACAGATGTTTGTCCGTGGGAGACAGAAGAACCAAACATTCTCCAAAAACAAGATAGCACTCGGACAGATGTTTGTCCGTGGGAGACAGAAGAACCAAACATTCTCCAAAAACAAGATAGCACTCGGACAGATGTTTGTCCATGGGAGACAGAAGAACCAAAGGCTGCCAAAAAGAACGATAGCACTAAAGAAAATGTTTGTCCATGGGAAACAGAAGAACCAAAAATTCTCCAAAAACAAGATAGTGCTCTGGCAAATGTTTGTCCGTGGGAAACTGATGAAACCGTCCAAAAGACAAGTATCACTGGAGCAGGTGAAGACAAAAATGATATTCCCAACAGTGACAAGGATGTCATAGAAAGTCAGAGCTGCCTTAGTGTCGAAGAAACTCCAGCAGACACAAGCCCTGAGCAAACAGATGAGTCTAAAGCAAACTTAGCCCTGGGCAGGCGAGATGCTCTGTGCCCTTGGGAGATGTTAAGGAGCACATCTGGCTCATTCACTGACAATGCGTCAGATATCTTTACATGGGAGCCAGAGAATATTCCAGAGGAAGACGAAGAGGACGATGCCGAGTGTGCTGCTGAAGCTCTTGTATTCCCACCTGACCTATAGCTTTATACTTTTGTAGCTACTGTAGGCTCAGCTATAGAAGAGCTTCCCTGCAGCTGGCAAAGGCA
>NC_140466.1:37459002-37461502 GCF_051167445.1 Perissodus microlepis
GGGGCATTTGAAAGCTGCCAGACAGTTAAAAATAAGAGCTGAATTACAGAAGGAGTAACTGACCAACAACATCAAAACCTGCAAAAAAGACATGCAGCCTTAAAATGTGTTCACAAGTCAAATGGCTTCTGGAATAAAATCAAACCTGCTTTTGCTCGTTTTATGTACTGACAGGGCAAAAAAGGTCGTTTGTATGTCATCTTTCAACAAGCCAATATAAAATGCTTTATGTTACTGTCATGAACCAAACAGCAGAAGGCAATGTGATAACATACGCAGAACAGTTTTTCAAAGAGAGTCCAATAAAATACAAGATTAAAAATAGAAACATGTCAAACAAGGGAGTAGCATCTCAGAAGTGATTCGTGTCCTTCTGACAAAGGGACACGTTCAGTGAGTGAGGAATAAAACTTATAATAAAACACTAAAAAATGTACTTGCTCAAAGTTGTTCTGGACAATCTCACACACATGAAAACACAAACACACACAAATACTCATACTATACTGTACCTGCTTGGAGTGCATGCGAACCGTCACCTGCCCGTACAGGTTGCCTTTGGAGACCATGTCAGGGCAGCGGGCATGGACCACTCTGGGTGGCTCCAGGGACTCCACAAACCTCCAGCGGATCGTCTTGTATCGGTTACCCCTTGTCATCTCCTGAACACAATGCAGCCGAACAGAAGGTTGAGTACAATAAAACAAAGAACTGAATTATCTCAAGGATCATCAAAGGATAAACTTACAGGATAACACCTCTCAGTCACCAAGGAGTGAAGTTTCTCCTTGTTGAACCTGAAATTCAGACGAAAGATTTTAATCTTCATCTCTAAAACTGAAGCCAGAGAGTTTTCATGACATGTTGCTTTACTGTGCATCAGCCTCTCGTATCTTTGTACATATATTTCATATACAGCTAGTAAAATGTATCACCCCCCCCCCAAAAAATCGTCCTCACTGAGCAAATGTGTACTTCAAAAAAGAAAAGAAAAAATGTTGAGAAAATTATAGTTGTTGGTGATGGGTCGCTGACAGGCTCTGAGTATTTCAGAAACTGCTGATATACTGGGATTTTCCCACAGTATCATCTCCAAGGTTTACAGAACATCCAGTGAGCAGTCTGGCCATTCTCCTCTGTCCTCTACCAGCAACGAGGCATTTTTGCCTAGAGAACTACTGCTCTCTGAACACGCCACATGTGGAACATCGAATTAGATGGGTTACAGATGGGTGCCGCTCCTGTCAGCCAAGAACAGGAAAACTGACGCTACAGTTCGTATGAGCTCACCAAAATTGAAAAACCTGGTCTGACGAGTCTCAGATTCTGTTGCAGCATTCAGATGGTAGAGTCAGAATTTGCATAAACAACACGAAAGCATGGATCCATGTATTGTTCAGGTTGTTCTTGGTGTAACAGCATATGGGGGGATTTTCTTTGGGACCTTAGTATCAACTGCTCAACGTTTAAACTACCCGAGTATCTTCGGTAACCACAACCATCCATGATTTATGAGCACAGGGTATTCATTTCCTGATGGCTGCTTCCAGCAGGGTAACACATGTCATGAAACTCTGACTATCTCAAGCTTGTTACTTTAACATAACTGAGTTCACTGCACTCGAATAGCTCTCAATCTAATGGAGCTCCTTTGGGATGTAGTGGAATGGGAGATGCATATCATAGATGTGCAATCGACAACTCTGCAGCAACTGTGCGGCGATATGGTCAATGAATCTGTGCCAAAGACTTTAAGTCAGGTCTGAAGGCAAAAGGGGTCCAAGCCAGTACTAAAAAGGTGTACCTAATGAAGTGTCTGATGATGGTCTACAGATTAGGTTTGATTACTGTAAATGTGCATCATAACTATCATAATTCATTGTAATGTACTTTGGCTTACCACGATAACCTGTTTATCACTACAGATTGTTTCATTATCAGAGCTGAAGGCTGCCTGAGTGCGTCTCTCACCTCTATAAAAATGTGCCACAGTAATAAACACTCCTTGTCAGTTGACTATGTGAGGTGAGACACGGGTTTGTTTTCTTACTGTGTCAGGGCGTGGTGAGCTTCAATAAAGATTTCTTGAGCTTTCTCTGCAAAATCCTTTGTTGTGAACACGGAGTCGTGCTCTTTGATTTTACGAATCCTGAAAGAACAAGAATACAGTAAGTTCACCATAAGATATTCAATGAATTCAATTAAGCAGCTGGATTGAGAAGATAATCGTTCTCAAAGACCCTCCTCCCAAAAATATCCAGAAAAGAAAAGCATCAACACAGCGACAACACAAAGACGCAAAGAAGAGAATCTTACGCCAGCTGTGAGGCGGCACTTTGTCGTATCTGTTCAGTACGTTGTTTCAGGCCTTCTTTAGACAGAGTGGAAAGACGAGCATCACCCTCCGGGGGTATGTAGGGGTCGAAGATTCCCGCTGGTAAAGAGAGCAGACATGACTGATCAGCCAGTGTGAAGCCTCCAAGCAGGGAAATGTTTCAAA